>NC_041383.1:186504627-186515582 GCF_002162155.2 Triticum dicoccoides | reverse complement strand
GCCGGTTTTTTTTATAAAACCGTTCGTTTTTTAAAAACCCTAGATCCGTTTTTTTAGATCGGTTCGTCGGTTTTTCTCGGTTTAGTTATTTAGTGGATGTTCGTCCGTACGTTTGTTTTAAAAAACGGTTTTCACCGTTTAGCCGCACACAGCGAACGTTCGTTCCTTAGCCTGTTCGTCCGTTTTTCTTTTTCTCGGGTTTTTTGCGATTATTTTCGATTGTGATTTCTGATCCGATTTTCGTTTTAGTATATCTTTTCGCTTGTTTATCGGAATCAGGCGATTCAAGCGCCTAGAGGTTCGTCTCGAAACCCTCTATCCATTTAACCAACTCAAACAAGTTTTTGCTACTGTAAAAATTTGACTTAGGTCCAGATTAGTAAATGAAGCTTGTTTCTTTCGTCGTTTGAGTTTCGTTGTTTCGTTTGATTTGATTCTTTTGGCAAACCGGAGTTCTTAAGTTGAACTTTCTGGTTAGATTTCTTATTTGAGTTTTACCTGTGCATTAGATGAGTGCTTATTGTATGCTTGTTTGTTTGCGATAGAGTACCCGGAGTGCGCATCGTGCTCCAACTCTCTAGGTTTCACGGATCATCAGCAAGGCAAGTAACTCTTTGATCATACCTCTTTACTACCCAGTTTTATTGCATTAGATCAATCCTCAAACACTTGCATGGTTAGGATCTGATTAGTATGTGGGTTGTGGGAAGTAGATGAGGTAGTACCGATTGCCCTATTTATTATTAAACCTTTGGGAGTTACTTCTAGGTTGCTTATATTGCTATGCTATGCTAGTAGACGTGGATTGGGTGAGTGTATCCATGACAGATGTGAGTATTGTTAATTAATGGTTCAACTTAAGGTGGCAACTTTAATACACATCTGGGTGGATTGAGGCACGTAGGGAACCCAGTGTTGCTTGATTTTTTGGAAATCCCGGGGTACCGTGTGATTCTCCTATGGACCGCCACCCAGGCTCAAAGGGATCGTGAGATTATTCATGCTAGAAATTTCCGTGTGCAGCTGCAAGCTACTATGGGCTCTAGCATAGTTGATTAAGTCGTGTGAACTCTTATAGTGGTAGACTAGCAGATGTAGGGGAAAGTAGGTGTAACTGTCTACCCATCGTAAGGTGCTAACGCTTCTGAAAGACTGTGTCTCGGTCATCTGTTTCTCAAACACCATGTAGTGCGAGAAATACAACGGAGAAGATCGAGTCTTGTTGGGAAAAGTGCGCAAACCTCTATAGAGTGTACAAACTAATCATGGTTAGACGTGTCCCCTGTTACGGACGTTTTGAGTATCTAGTACTTGCATTATCATGTGAATCACATCATGTTACTTCAATTTAACTTGTTGGGTTTAATGATGATGCTTAATTGGGATTGAGTTGGGTGAACCTTCTCAATGTTTGACAACCACCATGATAGTTTAACAAAATTTATTCCTTTGTTGTAGGGAAAAATTGGCTTTATCCAAAACTGTAACCATAGAGCTTTCCACCAGCCATATATGCATGTAGAGTTAGCATTATTCTATTCATTACTCTCTATGTGTTACTTTGCCAGCATATTCCATGTGCTGACCCGTTTTAGAGCTGCAACATTCATGTTGCAGACTTTTCAGACGACAAGTAAGCTGCCTTAGGTCGTGATCTTTCACTCTGTGATGCCGTTGGAGTTGATGGACTCGCTTTATTTTCCAAGCCTTCCGCTGTTATCGTTATTAGATGGCCTTAAGCCATATTTATTGTAATAAGTTCTCTTTTGAGATATTTGATGTAATAAGTGTGTGATTGCTACTATGTTATAAATCCTTCAAGTACTGTGTGTGTCAGCATTACCGATCCAGGGATGACACTGATGCACAGAGATCAGACTGTTTGAGGTCTGGTCGTTACAAGATGGTATCAGAGCACACGCTGACTGTAGGACACGACCACTAAGCTAAAGCCCTAGATCACTACTCTCTTCTCATTTTTGACTCCTGTCCCTTTTCTACTCTTTAGGATGGAGGATGCAAGGAACAAGTTCACTCAACCGGATGAAGATACACCTTTTGGACGTCACTTGAAGGAAGTCACTAGATACCTGAACATCGGAGTACCAAGCTTCACCGGAACCTACATCACCACTCTACCAGAAGAGGAGCGTTGGATGATTCAAGTTCAAGTTCCAGGAAGGACGTTCATGCCAGTCACTAAGCCCATAGAGTTTTCCTTTGATGCACCAACCCGGAGTCTGGGAAAGAGCATGGCAACCCACATCACCAACGGACGCATTGGAGAAGTTTACCACAAGGATCTCAAGAATACTATTTACCAAATTTGTGGGCGCTGAGATGAACAATGGGAAATGATCAGCACTAGGAAGGATAGATCAATTGCAGCTTTCATCCAGGAGTTAAACCAGCACATTCGTCGCCAGGAGAACCAGATGTGCGCAAGCATGATAGATCTGAAGAAGGTTATGACAAGGATTATGGAGCTGGAAGAAGAACTCAAGTCTACACGTGATGGATATGAGGAGGAAATGACGACACTCGTGGAGCAGAATGATGACCTGAAGAGGAAGCTAAAAGTATTCATGGGATTCCAGATGACGACGATTGCACTTGCCCAGAGAACTACATCATCATCCACGACACCGACTCAGACCCCGACAATAATGATGATATCTACGTTGATGAAGCTGGAGCAGATATCATGGAGTCTTCGACCAATCAATTTTTCTAGTCGACCACCATAACAGTAGTAGTATTCCCCCATGTATATAGTATAGTCCGAGCACTTTTGTAATGATAGTTAGACCGTTGTATGCCCTTGTTTGAATTGATTGAAGTGATATTGTTTGAATTTGTCTCATGTGCATATGGGTAGTGTTTTTCTCTCTAGACCTCATTCTATTCTATTTTCTCATCTTTTCTAAAACCCTCAGATGCCTCCGAGACGTGTCGATAGATTTGCTTTCCCACCGGAGCTCACTTAGTTGATCCAGGAGCAACATGCATTGATGCAGATACTAGTTCAGAACCAGAATCAGGGGAACAACAACAACAACAACAATCCACCACCACCACCACCTGTTGATCACTTAGCCCGTTTCTTGAGGCTTAATTCGCCGGTGTTCTCTAGTAGCACCGAGCCGATAGTTGCAGATGATTGGCTCCGCAAGATTGGGAGGGAGTTGACCACTGCAGGATGCACAGATGCGGAGAGAGTGTGCTTTGTCGCACATCAGCTTGATGGACCCACAACATCATGGTGGGAGAATTTCACAGCCACTTACCCCATTGACACTGTCACATGGGACCAGTCTCGGCAGGCTTTCCGTACTGCCCATGTTTCAGCAGGAGCTATGGCCATAAAGAAGCGTGATTTTCGCAACTTGCGCCAAGGAGGACGTACGGTTGGCCAGTATGTGGATGATTTTAGTAAGCTAGCACATTATGCCCTAGATGACGTTGCTACGGATGTAGCTAAGCAGGAGAAGTTTCTGGAAGGACGGAATGATGAGCTGAGCATGCAGTTGATGGTGGCAACCTTCAACAACTACCGGGAGTTGGTAGATAGAGCTCTCATGATTAAAGGGAAGCAGCAGCAGATTGACAGCCGCAAGAGGAAGTATGGATAAGGGAAGTACAATTCTGGAGCTCAGCAGAAGCCTCGTTTTACCCCGAACTCGGGAGGACCTTTTTACAATACCCATGGAGGTCACAATCACAATGGAGGGAGTTTGCACAACCATAGTGGCCCCAAGAATGGCAATGGGAACGGAGGAAGCAACGGACAGAATCGTGCCAACCCATCAACACCAGCCAAGAGGGATCTAAGCCACATTACATGTTTCAAGTGCCAGAAGACTGGACATTATGCCACTGAATGTCCTGAAGCTAAGAATGGAAATGGCAATGGAAGCTCTGGGAAGAAGCCAAACCCTTTCAACAGGGGACAGGTGAACCACGTTAACATGGAGGAGGTTGAAGCCCAGCCAGATACAGTAATAGGTAAGTTTTTGGTTAAGTCATTTACTGCAATCATTCTTTTTGATACTGTTGCATCGCATTCATACATATCAAGGGGATTTGTGGATAAGTATAAACTGCCCACCAAGGTTCTTAGAACACCTATGTTAGTAAGCTCACCAGGAGCAGAGTATACGGCCAGTCAAGGATGTTTTCAGATGCCATTGACCATAGGTAGACATGTTTTCCCCTCGGATCTAATAATTTTGGAGTCACAAGGTTTGAATGTGATTCTTTCAGTACATCCTTTCATCCGCAGACAGATGGACAGATCGAGAGAGTCAATCAGATCCTAGAAGACATACTGAGAGCTTGTGCGCTAGATTATGGATCTAGTTGGGATGAAAATTTTCCATATGCAGAGTTCTCTTACAACAACAGTTATCAATCCAGTTTGAAGATGGCCCCTTTTGAGCCTTGTATGGAAGGAGGTGTAGGACGCCATTGTTGTGGGATGAAGTTGGAGACCGCCAGTTGTTTGGACCAGATTTGATTAAAGAGTCTGAAGAGAAGGTTAAGTTGATTCATGATAGACTCAAAGTAGCCCAGTCCAGGCAGAAGAGCTATGCAGATCCTAAACACAAGGAGACAGTTTACGAAGTCGGAGACATAGTTTATCTTTGTGTGTCCCCACTTCCAGGAGTTAAGCGTTTTGGAGTTAAGGGAAAGTTAACACCATGTTTTTGTTGGACCATACAAAGTCTTGGAGCGTATGGGACAAGTTGCTTACAAGCTAGAGTTGCCTGAAGGATTGTGAGGAGTTCATGATGTGTTCCACGTTTCCCAGTTGAAGAAGTGCCACGCAGAGATGGCCGAAATACCGCTGAGAGATATTGTGCCACTGGAAGTGATTCAGTTGGATAGAGATTTGACCTATGAGGAGAAACCAGTAAAGATTCTCGAGTTTGCCAGCCGAGTCACACGCAACAAGGTTATCAAGTTTTGCAAACTTCAGTGGAGCCACCATTCTGAGGATGAAGCCACCTGGGAGCGAGAGGAAGACCTACAGAAGGACCAGCCTCACCTATTTTCTAGCCAACCCGAATCTCGAGGGCGAGATTCATCTTAAGGGGGTAGGTTTGTAACATCCCAAATTTTCAATTTGGAATGTTATACATTAGATAATCATTGCATATCATATTTTATTGCATTTTGGCTTGATCCTAGAAATTCTACGCAACTCAAGGACCCACGAAGAGAGTTGGGGATTTTGTTATTTTCATATTTGAGTTTTCTCAAATTTTGAAAAAAAGGATCATTTGATTTTAATTATTTTATCTTCGTATATTTCTTTTATAAAAATAAGAGAGAGGGAATAAAATGACTATCCCAAAATAAATAAATATTGGATATTTAATAATAAAATCAAATAAGATTTTATTTCGGAGTTTTATCGCTATTTTATTTGAATTAGAAAAAATGCGCGTTTTTCCAAATTGCATTTTAGGCCCAAATAAATGTTCATCTTGTCCGGCTTATTTTTAGAGGACGGTGAAAATTTATTTCGGGATTTTTGGAGTCCGTTTAGTATTTCTTTTCTTTCTTTCTCTGCACGTCATAATTATTTAAAAAAAAGTCAAACTGACTACGGGCCGTACCCGAACGGGACTCCGCCCGGGGGGCTTTATAAGCCGGGGACCCCCTGCCCTGAATCCCACACCACCGCCAGCTGTCGTGGATCTAAGTCTGACAGTAGAGTGGGGGGTAGGTATGGAGAGGCAAGGTCCTAGCTATGGAGAGGTTGTAAACACAAGAGATGTACGAGTTCAGGCCCTTCTTGGAGGAAGTAAAAGCCCTACGTCTCGGAGCCCGGAGGCGGTCGAGTGGATTATGTGTATATGGATTACAAGGTGCCGAACCCTTCTGCCTGTGGAGGGGGGTGGCTTATATAGAGTGCGCCAGGACCCCAGCCAACCCACGTAATGAAGGGTTTAAGGTACATTAAGTCCGGGGCGTTACTGGTAACGCCCCACATAAAGTGTCTTTACTATCATAAAGTCTACTTAATTACAGACCGTTGCAGTGCAGAGTGCCTCTTGACCTTCTGGTGGTCGTGTGAGTCTTCGTGGTCGAGTCCTTCAAGTCAGTCGAGTGAGTCCCTCGTAGGTCGACTGGAAGGTGATCTCTTCTAAGGGTGTCCTTGGGCAGGGTACCTAGATCAGGTCTATGACCCTACCCTAGGTACATGACTCCATCATTAGCCCCCGAATGGATTGAGGCTTGAGTGATGAAGGAGTTGATGCTGTTCCCGATTAGCCTTCGCATACTGGTCGTGCGTTATTTTGAACCAAAAAATCTCTTTGTTGATAGTGAACAACTTTTCTTCAGTCGACTCGATCCATTCTTTTCCTTCATCGAGTGATCTTTTGGACTTCGCCGATTTCCGAGCGACGGATCGTAGGAAATCCCGCGTCTGGCAGACCGATCTGCCGTTCGCGGATTCCGCGGGATACGAAATTTGGGGAAGCACGCGAAGCGGGGCGGACCGCGGTGCTCGGATGGGACAGGGCATAGACGCCTCGATCCCCGCGCCGCTTTTTTCGCCACGTATCACGCCCGCGCAACTATTTCAGGATATGATTAGATCAACCGGGCCCACCTGTCATCCACTCGGAAGGGATCTTATAAATGCGCCGGCGAGGGTTTTTTGAGCAGTGCCTCAGCATTCTCTCTCTGCTCCCTTCGTCTCCGCCCAACGCGCTCGCTCTCGCCTCCGCACAACTTCTCCTCGCGCGTCTCGCCGGCAGCCATGGTCAAGGAGAAGACAGTGGTGCTGGAACGCGTGAAGAAGGCGTCGGCGACGGAGAAGGCGAAGGGGAGATCCACCAGTCGTGGCGGGTCTTCGTCTAGATCTCGCCTGCCGAAAGGCTGGGTCCAGGGAGATTGGATCCAATCGACCATCACGGAGACGGATCTCCTCAACATGGCCAACGAGGGCCTGATCCCTTATGGAGCTGCAAGGCTTCCGGGGAAAGAGTGGCAGCCCCAGCCGGAAGAGGGTGAGTGCGTGCTTCTGGCTACCCATGTCGACCGCGGATTTTCTTTGCCGTCGAGCGTTTTCTTCCGTGGTTTCTTGAACTTCTTTGGAGCGCAACTCCACCACTTCACCCCGAATTCTATCGCATATCTTGCCGCGTTTGTGCCCATGTGTGAGAGTTTCCTGGGTTGTCGACCGTATTGGGGTTTGTTCAAGCACATATTCACGTGTCGCTCTCAGACCGTGAAGAAGGCGAGCCCAGGCGACGAAAAAACCCGAGTTGCCCAAATGTGTGGGGGTCTGGGGATCCAGGTGAGGAACAAGAGCACCTTCCCAGCCATGACATTTCCCGAGTCAGTCAGAGGCTGGCAGTCGACCTGGTTCTACTGCCAGGATCAGTCGACGCCGGGGCAGTCGAGTGGACTCCCTCAGTTCACCATGGGCCAAGTGAGCAAGCCCTCCTCTCTGAAGGTGATTCCGGAGGAGAAAGCTGACGTGAAGATGCTGATGGAGCGTGTAGTTCAGTTGGTTTGGGAGGGAGTGACGGGTATGGATCTCCTGGAGGTTTTTCTTAGGCGTCGTATCCAGCCTCTTCAGTTCCGGAGCCATTTCATGTGGTTGTACTACGGGACTAAGGATGTGACTCGGGTCAATCCAGAAGCAGTCGACGATGCCACTCTGGAAAGGTGGATGACCGCTGTTACTGGGAACAAGGATAACCCTCGCGGAGCCAGAAGGATTCCTCCGCTCGACCACCACAGTGATCCAAACAAGGTATGTCTGCTCCACTTCCCATTGTATTCTTGTCACATTTATTTCTGTTTTCTCTGCCGATCGGTCGACTGATCTTTGTCTTGATGTCTATCAGGCCCTCACTGAGCTGTACTCGATGCCCAATGGAGCACAGGCTCCGACTGAGGAGGGAGAAGCGAGCGGGGGCGAGAGCCAGGAGGAGGAGTGGGACTCGGACGCTGCTGAGGATGATGATGATGACGATGACGATGAAGATGATGATGATGATGATGAGGACGAAGAAGAGGAGGAGGAGGAGGTCGCACCACCGTGCACGGAAAGGCGGTCGAAACTTGTCCATGACCCTGCGACTGAATGTGGCAAGGGGGTTGCGACTGTTACACAGTTGACCAAGCGCCCTCGGACCACCTCTCCGGTGCCGACTGAAAAGGCGTCGAAGCAGCCCAGGGCGGCCCCGTCAAAGCAGACCAAGCTCCTGCCGAAGATGAAGGTGTCCATCCCCACCATATCAGGGTAATCATGCTGCTTAAGTCTTCTTGTTTTGTGCGAACGTTATCTCTGGTTGGCGCTGGAGTTAGTCGACTGATTCTTTGGAGTTGCAGTGCTGCTACTTCTGAGACCTCAGCCCGGGCTGACGACCATGAGATGGAGGACGCAACAACCTCAAAACCTGGTACTATACTCTTAACACCGTTTCTAGTCGACTGACTCATGATCTCTAATTCTGATTCTTTTCTGTAGCTGCATCCAATGTTGTTATCACTCTCCCTGATGCTGATGAAGATGAGGAACCGCTGAAGCCCAGAAGGAGTAGGAAAGCGTCTGCCGGCAGGGTGTCCCAGGATGTGACGGTGCCTGAGACTCTGGTCGCGGAGGAGGAGAACACCACTCGACACACTGTGTCCTTCGCAGATCCACTGACGAGTGCTCTGCAGCCCTCCCTCTTCATGATGCACCACGTCCCAGAGGACCAAGCTGGCGCCGCGAAGGAGGCGATACGCCAGGCAGGGATCATGATGGAGCAGTTGAAGACCATCCGGGATGCGAGCCAGGCAGCTTACGACGCCAGTTCCGCCCTTCAAAGTAATGTTCAGGTCAGTCGACCACCGCTTGTTTTCTTTCCAGAATTTATAGTAATCACCCAGTGGGTGTGTCGATTTAAACTCCGTGATAGCGGGGGCACGCTGAGTGCACCCGCTGGGTGTAGTCTCCAAGGCTAAGGTCGACTGCTGGCAGTCGGCCTTAGGCTTTATAAGTTCAGTCTTTCCGTCATTCGGCTATGGCGAATGGATTTCGCAAACCGGTGGGGGCACGCTGAGTGCACCCACTGGGTGTAGTCCCCAAGGCTAAGGTCGACTGCTGGCAGTCGGCCTTAGGCTTTATAAGTTCAGTCTTTCCGTCATTCGACTATGGCGACTGGATTTCGCAAACCGGTGGGGGCACGCTGAGCGCACCCACTGGGTGTAGTCCCCGAGACTGTGGTCGACTGCTTGCAGTCGATTACAGTGTTAAAGAATACATCTTGTTTTTTTTTAGGTCAACTGGTCGACTCTGTCTTCAACAGGATTAGTGGGGGCACGCTGAGTGCACCCACTAGGTGTAGTCCCCGAGACTACGGTCGAATGCTTGTATTCGGCTGTAGTCTTAGAAACGCATGATTTTTCCTGTTCCACTCGGAAGTGAATTATCTTTGACATTTAGTCGATTGATTCTTCCCAGAGATCCTGTGACCTTGCGGCTCGCTACACTGAGCTGGAAAACAAGCACATTCAGCTCGAGCTGGATTTGAAGCTGGCTCAGGAGAATCTGACGAAGGCAAAGGAGGAGACCAAAGGTATGTTTGGTGAGACCTCGACGACTGCTTTTTCCCTTTATTTGTTTCAAAATCTGATCTTGCTGTAACTTGCAGGTAAGGTGAAGGAGGCCCAACAGAAAAAAGACCTTGAACTAGCTGAGAGGATCAAGCTTGCTGACGAGAAGTTAGCTTCAGTCACCAAGCTTGAACAAGAAAATACCAATCTGAAAGCTGCTCTTGGGAAGAAAAATGATCTGGAGGCCTTCCTGAATGGTCTTGCCAAGAAGCTGTTCCTTATGCTTGAAGGTAAACCTTTATGCTCAACAATCATTTTCAATTGTGATTTTTCCATTCGACCATTGCCTTGACTCGGTGATCGCCCTTGCAGAATTTTGTCAAGACTTTGAAGAAGAGACTAGCCGGCTGGAACTAAACCTTGACCCCGTCAATTCTCCGGTGAACGACGAAGTTGCCATGAATGTTTTCCGACTGGAGTCCCGTGTCGCAGCTGTCGTGGACTATCTCGCAAGGCTGAAGGTCGCCACATCTCGCATCGACTCAACGCTCTGGCCCAGGGAGACACTCCAGCACGACCTCGAGTCGCTGATGGCTCGCTTGAACACAGTCCCTGGTCGAGTGCAGGAGTGGAAAAAGTCCTCGGCTCGGTGCGGTGCAGATGTTGCTCTGTGTCTGGCCCGAGTCCACTGCAAAGATGCGCGAGAAGACAAGCTGGCGGCCCTCCGGGTGGCCAACACCAAGAAACACGACTTCAGGTCCATTATGGAAACTTTCATTGCTGCTGCCACTCGGATCGCAGATAGAATTGATCTTGATGAGTTTGTTGCACCTTCCAGCCCTCCACAGGAGGGGTAAAAAACTTCTTTTAAGCTCGACGCTTTAAATTTGCCTCGGTATGCCGAGTGGAGTTGTAACCGATAAACTTTAACAGGCTCAGCGCCTGAGCACTTTCGGTTCCTTTAGGTATCATTCCGAACTTGAATTTGATGTTTGAATATGATTGCTTTTGGCTTGAAATGTCTTTTGCGGGTTCAAGCAAGACGCTCACCGCAGTCGACTTATTCCTTAATCCACTTAGGCGAGCACTGGGCTGCAGCTAAGCCTCCGAGTGAGAGGTTTGCTCTTCACTCGGTAGGATTTTTATATCTTAGGCGAGCACTGGGCTGCAGCTAAGCCCCCGAGTGAGAGGTTTGCTCTTCACTCGGTAGGATTTTTATATCTTAGGAGAGCACTGGGTTGCAGCTAAGCCCCCGAGTGAGAGGTTTGCTCTTCACTCGGTAGGATTTTTATATCTTAGGCGAGCACTGGGCTGCAGCTAAGCCCCCGAGTGAGAGGTTTGCTCTTCACTCAGTAGGATTTTTATATCTTAGGCGAGCGCTGGGCTGCAGC
>NC_041383.1:186489400-186504018 GCF_002162155.2 Triticum dicoccoides | reverse complement strand
AAGCCCCCGAGTGAGAGTTTTGCTTACCACTCGGTAGGATTTTTATAACTTAGGCGAGTACTTGGACTGCAGCTAAGCCTCCGAGTGGAAGTCTGGCTTACCACTCGGTAGGATTTTTATAACTTAGGCGAGTACTTGGACTGCAGCTAAGCCTCCGAGTGGAAGTCTGGCTTACCACTCGGTAGGATTTTGATAACTTAGGCGAGTACTTGGACTGCAGCTAAGCCTCCGAGTGGAAGTCTGGCTTACCACTCGGTAGGATTTTTATAACTTAGGCTAGTACTTGTACTACAGCTAAGCCCCCGAGTGGAAGTCGGGCTTACCACTCGGTAGGATTTTATTTAATCTTAGGCGAAACGGATTCGCAGCTAAGCCTCCGAGTGGGAGTCTGGCTCACCACTCGGTAAGGATTTTTACAAACTTAGGCGAAACGGATTCGCGGCTAAGTCACCCACTGAGGGGAAAATTTTATTGGACAAAAATAAAAAGTGACAAAAATTATGGAGGAACTATGACACTATTATTTTGAAATACATGAACTACGGGAGTACTTTATTGCAACTCATCCGAGTGATAAACTTAAGTGTAAAATGGGCGGAGTAGTTCCGCGTTCCAAGCTCGGGGCTCGTCGATATTATGTTCGACGTTGTAAAGACGGTACGCCCCGTTGTGGAGAACTTTGGTGACGATGAAGGTTCCTTCCCAAGAAGGAGCAAGCTTGTGTGGTTTCTTCTGATCCACTCGGAGGACTAAATCTCCTTCTTGGAAGGCTCGACCCCTCACATTTCTGGCGTGGAAACGATGCAAATCTTGTTGGTAGATGGTCGATCGGATCAGAGCCATCTCCCTTTCTTCCTCTAAAAGGTCGACTGCGTCCTGCCGCGCTTGTTCAGCTTCTGCTTCGTTGTAGATCTCAACTCGAGGAGCATTGTGGAGAAGATCACTCGGCAAGACTGCTTCAGCTCCGTAGACCAAGAAGAATGGAGTTCTTCTGGTCGATCGATTAGGTGTGGTCCGCAGTCCCCAAAGCACCGAGGGAAGTTCGTCGACCCACGCTCCAGCTGCATGCTTCACGCATCAGCCGGAGTTTCAATCCCTTGAGAATCAGGCCATTGGCTCGCTCTGCTTGTCCATTCGTCTGCGGATTGGCGACTGAAGCGTAGTCGACTCGTGTGCCTTGAGAGTTGCAGAAATCCCTGAATTCCTCCGAGTCAAAGTTCGACCCATTATCCGTAATGATGCTGTGCGGGACTCCATATCTGAATATCAGTTCCCTGATGAAGCTAACAACAGTACCGGCGTCAAGGTTCTTGATTGGTTTGGCCTCAATCCACTTGGTGAACTTGTCGACTGCCACCAGTACATGCGTGAAGCCACTTCGACCTGTTCTCAAAGGACCAACCATGTCCAACCCCCATACTGCGAAAGGCCAGACGAGTGGAATGGTCTTCAGAGCTGATGCAGGCTTGTGCGACATATTCGAGTAGAACTGACATCCCTCGCACTTATCCACTATTTCCTTTGCCATCTCATTCGCCTTTGGCCAGTAAAATCCGGCTCGGTATGCTTTGGCCACGATGGTCCGAGAGGACGCATGATGACCACAGGTCCCTGAGTGAATATCATTAAGGATGATTCGACCTTCGTCTGGTGTTATGCACTTCTGACCAACTCCAGTCGCGCGTTCTCTATATAACTGTCCTTTGATTACGGTAAAGGCTTTAGATCGACGGACGATCTGTCGAGCCTCTTCCTCATCCTCCGGAAGCTCTTTTCTCAGGATATACGCGATATACGGAACTGTCCAGTCGGGAATGACCACCAAGACCTCCATGACCAAGTCGACCACTGCTGGGACTTCAACCTCAGTCGGATCTGTGGCACTCTTGGGCTGTGGAGCTTCTTCGGTGAAAGGATCTTCTTTGACTGACGGAGTGTGTATATGCTCCAAGAACACACCACTCGGAATGGCTCCTCTCTTGGAACCTATCTTTGCTAGATCATCAGCTGCTTGATTTTTCAGTCGGGGTATATGATGGAGCTCCAACCCCTCGAACTTCTTTTCCAGCTTCCTCACTGCACTGAAGTATCCAGTCATGGCTGGGCTTCTCACGTCCCACTCCTTCATCACTTGGTTGACCACTAAGTCTGAATCGCCATAGACCATCAGGCGACGGACGCCGAGTGAAATGGCCATGCGCAATCCGTATAAGAGGGCCTCATACTCTGCCTCATTGTTGGAGGAATCAAAGTGAATCTGGAGCACATATCTGAGCTTATCTCCTCTGGGGGAAACCAGGACAACCCCAGCACCGGAACCATTCAACATCTTAGAGCCATCAAAAAACATGGTCCAATGCTCCGAGTGAACTTCAGTCGGCTGCTGCTGTTCAATCCACTCGGCGAGGAAATCTGCTATTCCCTAGGACTTAATGGCTTTCTTTGCCTCAAACTTGATATCAAGGGGAAGAAGTTCAATCGGCCATTTCGCCACTCGACCAGTTGCATCTCTGTTGTGCAAAATCTCTGATAGTGGAGCGTCGCTGACGACTGTGATGGAATGAGCAGAGAAATAATGAGCAACCTTCTTTGTGGTCATGTATATTCCATACACAAGCTTCTGATAATGAGGATATCTCTGCTTGGTTGGAGTCAAGACTTCAGACAAATAATACACTGGGCGCTGAACTTTGAAAGTTTTTCCTTCTTCTTGCCGCTCGACCGTAAGCACTGTACTGACGACTTGTCCTGTGGCTGCGATATAAAGCAACAGAGGCTCTTTGCTGATTGGAGCAGCAAGCACCGGCTGGGTGGAGAGCAGAGCTTTTAGCTCGGCAAACGCTGCATCAGCTTTTGGAGTCCACTCGAACTTGTCTGCCTTCTTCATCAGTCGGTAAAGAGGCAATGCCTTTTCACCGAGTCGTGGGATGAATCGACTTAATGCGGCCAAGCATCCAGTAAGCTTCTGGACATCGTGCACTCGCACAGGGCGTTTCATTCGGAGAATAGTGTCGATCTTTTCTGGATTAGCGTAGATCGCTCGCTCGGAAACGAAAAAACCGAGTAACTTGCCACCAAGAACTCCGAATGTGCACTTTGATGGATTGAGCTTGATATCATACCTTCTGAGGTTGGCAAATGTTTCGGCGAGGTCAGCGAGCAGGTCGGAACCTTTTCGTGACTTGACGACGATATCATCCATATACGCTTCCACATTCCGACTGATTTGAGTGAGTAGACACTTCTGAATCATTCGCATAAATGTGGCTCCGGCATTCTTGAGGCCGAATGGCATGGTGATATAGCAGAAGCACCCGAATGGAGTGATGAAAGCTGTTTTTACCTCGTCGGGTCCGTACAGACGGATCTGGTGGTACCCGGAGTAGGCGTCTAGAAAAGAAAATCTCTCGCATCCTGTGGTCGAGTCAACAATTTGATCTATGCGAGGGAGAGGAAAATGATCTTTCGGGCAGGCCCAGTTGATGTGCTTGAAATCAGTGCACATTCGGAGCGATTTGTCCTTCTTGGGAACCATGACGACATTAGCGAGCCACTCGGAGTGGTATATCTCTCGGATAAATCCTGCCGCCAACAGTCGAGCCACTTCCTCACCTATGGCTTTTCTCTTCTGGACGGCGGACCGCCGAAGATGCTCTTTCACTAGTTTTGCTGATGAGTCGACTCTTAGGCGATGCTCAGCCAGTCCCCTGGGAACACCTGGCATGTCAGCAGGCTTCCATGCAAAAATGTCCCAGTTCTCATGGAGGAACTGGATGAGCGCTTCTTCCTATTTCGGGTCGAGTGTTGTGGAGATGTGGGTCGGGGCTGCATCGGGGTCGGTCGGGTGAATGTGAACAGGCTTCGTCTCACCGGAAGACTGAAATGCAGATTCTGTGGCGGGTTTCTTGGATTGCAGCAAATCACTCGGATCTGCGTTTTGCTTGTATTCTTCAAACTCGACCGCTGTCACCTGGGAATCAACAATCTTTGAGCCCTTCTGAAAGCACTCTTCTGCCTTTTTCCAATCACCAGTGACAGTGATCACTCCTTTGGGGCCGGGCATCTTCAATTTGAGGTACACGTAACATGGTCGAGCCATGAACCGTGCATAAGCTGGTCTCCCCAAAATGGCATGATATGCACTGTGAAAATCCACGACCTCAAACATCAACTTCTCTTTGCGAAAATGTTTCGAATCACCAAACACCACGTCCAGAGCTATTTGGCCGAGTGACTCGGCTTTCTTCCCTGGTATAACTCCATGAAAGCTCATGTTACTGGTGCTCAGTCGGGACATCGGAATGCCCATTCCTTTCAGTGTGTCTGCATACAACAAATTCAGCCCGCTACCACCGTCCATCAGCACTTTTGTCAGTCGAGTGCCTTCGACAACTGGATCGACCACCAGAGCTTGCCTCCCAGGGGTGGCAATATGAGTCGGGTGATCACATTGGTCGAATGTGATGGGTGTTTGGGACCATCTCAGATAATTTGCTTTTGCTGGGGTAACCATGTTCACCTCGCGGTTAATGACTTTCAATCGACTCTTGCTTTCCACATCTGCAAAGATCATCAGAGTGGAGTTGACATGCGGATATCCTTCCTCACTGTCCTCCTTGTCTTCGGCCTTGTCCGACTCCTTTTCCTTGTCTTTAGACTGTTTTCCTTGAAACTGCTGGATAAGGAGTCGACATTGCCGAGTGGTATGCTTTGGGTAAATGATATTCCCCTCTTCGTCTTTCTTCGTGTGGATATGACACGGCATATCCATCACGCCGTTCCCTTCTTTATCCTTTACCTTCTTAGGGTTCCAGGATCCTTTTGGTTTCCCTTTAAACTTTCCATGAGCCACGGCCAGAGCCTCTCCAGGAGCTGCCGGTTCAGCCTTCCGCTTCTATTTCCGACTGGTGTTTCCCTTCTCCGACTGGCTCGGCTTGTGCTTGCCGCTTCGGAGTCGGTCTTCTTCTTCACCGTTGGTGTACTTGGTAGCAATTTCCATCATCCGACTCAAGGTCATGTCACCGGTTCGACCAAATTTCAAACTCAATTCTCTGTTCTTGACACCATCCTTGAAGGCGCAGACTGCCTGATGAGCAGACACATTCTCCACAGTATGGTGCAAAGTGATCCATCTGTGAATATACACCCTGAGAGTCTCATTGGTCTTCTGCACGCAGACTTGCAGCTCCGTCAATCCAGCCGGTCGCTTGCAAGTTCCTTCAAACGTTCTGACGAACACTCGGGACAGATCTTCCCAAGTGTAAATGCTGCTAGGAGGTAACTGATTCAACCACGCTCTGGCAGAACCTTCCAACATGAGGGGCAAATGCTTCATGGCCACCTCGTCATTCCCACCACCAATCTGAACTGCCACTCGGTAGTCCTCAAGCCAAGTTTCAGGCTTAGACTCATCGGTGAACTTGCTGACTCCTGTTGCCAACCTGAAATTGGGAGGAATCACTGCGGCTCTGATAGCTCTGCTGAAACATTCCGGACCAGAAACGTGCACTCGACTGCTCGTGGGAGCATCTCTGTCGAGTCCACCTCGATGGGCTCTGTTCCGGTCGACCAAGCCTTGCACGATAATGGATCGCACGTCGAAGCCTGGTTCTCTGGGGTCGACTGGAACTCTTCGCCCCGCACTGAGCTGACGTCTGTCATCTTGCTGCCGAGGAGCGTAAGACCCACCCCTCGGAGGGGAAGTGGGCACTCGACGTCTATCATCTCGGTCGTGTCGGTCTCCATATTGGTCTCGCCGATTCTCGCGCCCTTCACGCCGCAGAGGCGATCTGGGGCTGTGAGCCGACTGAACCGTATTCGCAGCGACGGATCGACTATGAATTCTGTTGCGCGACTGCGACACGGCTGAATTCTGATCTCCTGCTGCCCGGAGCAGATCCCTGATCTGCATCAAGCCTCTGCCAGCTTCCGACTGAGAGGGCTGAATGGACTCTGCTATACGGGTCGCAGCTGCTAAATTCTGGATTGGGGTTCGATATACCTGAGTTGGCGGGAAGAGTTGACGTCGATTGGCGTCGGGAACTCGTTGCCGCGCGCGCTCGTCGAGTGCTCGCTGAAGATTCTCCAGGCGAGCGCGTTCGGCCAAATTGGCCAAACGTGCCTCCTCCAAGGCGCGAGCCTCAGGGGTTTCTCCTGCGATGGGAGTATGCAGGGCATCCATGTTCCTGCGGCGAAGTTCCTCTGTTTGCAGAGAGTCGAGTGGCTCGGGCTGGTACTCTTCATGGTCTCGTGCAGGGTCACCTCCGTCGCCTGCCCCACCATCACGGGCGAAGCCAGGGGGGCTGCGAGGCCCGTCGACCATCAGGATTTCTGCTGCTGGATCACTGCTATCGCATTCGGATGCAGTCTCTACGGAGCCAGTCGACAGATCGAACAGGCCGTAGAGAGATTCGTCGGACTCGATTGCCGCAACTTGGGTGGTGGCCGTCTGGCGAGCCACCGCGTGTCTCACCCACCGCTGAAGCCTCGACTGACCCGAGCGCTTGCGCTGGCGGGAGACCGGGAGGGTGGTCGATAGGGGAGTCGACCGATATGGGGTCGACGGTTGCCGCAGCAGAACGCCGCGGACACATGCGCGAAAATGCGTCGCACCGCGGATGGGGAGCGCATCGACGTCGAGTGGAGCCTCCTGGAGCCAGGCGGAGTCGTCGGCGACGAAGGTGAGAGCACCGAGACGAATCTCTTGACCCTCGACCAAAACTCCAGCAGCTACCATGATGAAAGTACTCGGAAGAATCGCAACTTCTCCACAAAATCGCTAAAACACCTGCCCCAAGGTGGGCGCCAACTGTCGTGGATCTAAGTCTGACAGTAGAGTGGGGGGTAGGTATGGAGAGGCAAGGTCCTAGCTATGGAGAGGTTGTAAACACAAGAGATGTACGAGTTGAGGCCCTTCTCGGAGGAAGTAAAAGCCCTACGTCTCAGAGCCCGGAGGCATTCGATTGGATTATGTGTATATGGATTACAAGGTGCCGAACCCTTCTGCCTGTGGAGGGGGTGGCTTATATAGAGTGCGCCAGGACCCCAGCCAACCCACGTAATGAAGGGTTTAAGGTACATTAAGTCCGGGGCGTTACTGGTAATGCCCCACATAAAGTGTCTTTACTATCATAAAGTCTACTTAATTACAGACCGTTGCAGTGCAGAGTGCCTCTTGACCTTCTGGTGGTCGAGTGAGTCTTCGTGGTCGAGTCCTTCAAGTCAGTCGAGTGAGTCCCTCGTAGGTCGACTGGAAGGTGATCTCTTCTAAGGGTGTCCTTGGGCAGGGTACTTAGATCAGGTCTGTGACCCTACCCTAGGTACATGACTCCATCACCAGCCCAACTCGTGTCGCCGCCCGAAACCCTAGTCGCCGCCACCGGACCCCACCGCCGCCACCGCTGTCGCCCCACGCCGCCGCCGATCCTACCGCCCCGCGCTGCCATCGCCCCACGCCACCGCTGGAGCCACCGGAGCCCGCCGCCGCCTTGCCGCCTCGTTAGAACCTCGCCGGACCCGAGGCAGCCGTCGCCATTTTTTTATAAAACCGTCCGTTTTTTTAAACCCTAGATCCGTTTTTTTAGATTGGTTCGTCGGTTTTTCTTGGCTTAGTTATTTAGTGGACGTCTGTCCATATGTTCGTTTTAACAAACGGTTTTCACCGTTTAGAAGCACACAGCGAACGTTCGTTCGTTAGCCTGTTCGTACGTTTTTCTTTTTCTCGGGTTTTTCGCGATTATTTTCGATCGCGATTTCTGATCCGATTTTCGTTTTAGTATATCTTTTCGCTCGTTTATCAAAATCACGCGATTCAAGCGCCTAAAGTTTCGTCTCGAAACCCTTATTCCGTTTAACCAACTCAAACAAGTTTTGGCTACTGTAAAATTTGACTTAGGTCCAGATTAGTAAACAAAGCTTGTTTCTTTCGCCGTTTGAGTTTTGTTGCTTCATTTGATTTGATTCTTTTTGCAAACCAGAGTTCTTAAGTTGAACTTTCTGGTTAGATATCCTATTTGAGTTTTACCTGTGCATTAGATGAGTGCTTATTGTATGCTTGTTTGTTTGCAATAGAGTATCTGGAGTGCGCAGCGTGCTACTACGAGTCTCTAGGTTTCACGGATCATCAGCAAGGCAAGTAACACTTTGATCATACCTCTTTACTACCCAGTTTTATTGCATTAGATCAATCCTCAAACACTTGCATGGTTAGGATCTAATTAATATGTGGGTTGTGGGAAGTAGATGAGGTAGTACCTATTGCCCTGTTTATTATCAAACCTTTGGGAATTACTTCTACGTTGCTTATATTGCTGTGCTATGCTAGTAGACGTGGATTGGGTGAGTGTATCCATGACAGATGTGAGTATTGTTAATTAATGGTTCAACTTAAGGTGGCAACTTTAATACACATTTGGGTGGATTGAGGCACCTGGGGAACCCAGTGTTGTCTGTATTTTTAGAAATCCTGGGGTACCGTGTGATTCTCCTATGGACCGCCACCCAGGCTCAAAGGGATCATGACATTATTCATGCTAGAAACTTCCGTGTGCAAGCGCAAGCTACTATGAGCACTAGCATAGTTGATTAAGTCATGTGAACTCTTACAGTGGTAGACTAGAAGATGTAGGGGAAACTAGGTGTAACCTGTCTACCCATCGTAAGGTGCTAACGCTTCTGAAAGACTGTGGCTCGGTCATCCTTTTCTCAAACACTATGTAGTGCGAGAAATCCAATGGAGGAGATCGAGTCTGGTGGGGAAAAGTGCGCAAACCTCTACAGAGTGTACAAACTAATCATGGTTAGCCGTGTCCCCGGTTATGGACGTTTTGAGTATCTAGTACTTGGATTATCATGTGAATCTCATGATGTTAATTTAATTTAACTTGTTGGGTTTAACGATGATGCTTAATTGGGATTGAGTTGGGTGAACCTTCTCAATGTTTAACAACCACCATGATAGTTAAATAAAATTTATTCCTTTGTTGTAGGGGAAAATTGGCTTTATGCAAAACAGTAACCATAGAGCTTTCCACCAGCCATATATGCATGTAGAGTTAGCATTATTCTATTCATTACTCTCTATGTGTTACTTTGCCAGCATATTCCATGTGCTGGCCCATTTTAGGGCTGCAACGTTCATGTTGTAGACTGTTCAGATGACGAGTAAGGTGCCTTAGGTCATGATCTTTCACTTAGTGATGCCGTTGGAGTTGATGAACTCGCTTTATCTTCCAAGCCTTCCACTGTTATCGTTATTAGATGGCCTTATGCCATATTTATTGTAATAAGTTCTCTTTTGAGACATTCGATGTAATAAGTTTGTGATTGCTACTCTGCTATAAATCCTTCAAGTACTGTGCGTGTCAGCATTACTGATCCAGGGATGACACTAATGCACAAAGATCAGACTGTTTGAGGTCTGGTCGCTACAAGAATGAATTTCCAACACCAGGGCACCGTTGATTGCCGGCAAAACGTTGAGATACTTTATTTTTAAATTCTAGTAAATCCAAAACTCGTCTAAAATTCATGAAACTTGGCATGCTATCATGGAATGGCACCCGACATGCCGTGGTATTTTTCGTGTTCTATTTGGGGTAGGTTTGGTATATGCTTCTCACAAACCAGAGCTTCTCACAACATGCATGATGGTTAAGGTAGGGAACGTCCCACCTTTGGGGACGAAACGATATCCATTGCCTCTTATTGCTTTCAATTTTTTTCTCGTGTCAACATAGAACAACAGGAGTGTGTGTCAATTTTTTGTGATCTTTTGGGGTTTGTTTGGACATTTTCATGCATGAACTGAGTTTTCAATGTATTTATGTGCATAATGCAAATTTGAACTACATGCAAATGCTTCAGTGCATATAAATTGGTTGAAAAATCAAATATGTGTCCTTGGGTGCATGCTTAGGTCCCATGCAAGAAATGAGAATGAATTTCCAACACCAGGGCACCGTTGATTGTCGGCAAAACGTTGAGATACTTTATTTTTAAATTCTAGTAAATACAAAACGCGTCTGAAATTCATGAAATTTGGCATGCTATCATGGAATGGCACCCGACATGATGTGGTATTTTTCGTGTCCATTTTGAGAGAAGGCACACTGGCATAATGAGAACCAACAAAGGCATTTTGAAAAAATAGCTGCCACTTTAATATCTCAAACCTTTGTATAATTCAAACCATGTGCGGTCTGTTAACCATTCACATGATGCCACGTGTCTTGGTTTTAATGGTTGTAGGAGGTGTCGTGCGGACAATTGCTTGACCTTGATAGAACGGGAGGCGTGCGAGCGCAGCCTAGTGCACAGGCTGACCGAGAGGCGTGCAAGCTGTCCTTGAATGCGTAGGCTAATCGGGAAGCGTGCAAGCAATCCGCTGCGCAGGCTCACTGGGAAGTGAGCCCTTTGACTCCCATGGTCGCCTGCCTTCCTCTCCGTGCACGCACCCCCTTAGCAACATGGGACGCCGCCGTCGAACGCTACCTCTCAGCGCCGCCAGGTGCCGTCCTCCCGCCCCCCGCCCGTCGACCCCGGGACGACATGATGCGATGTGAGAGCAGGATTTGTGCATCTCTTCAATGCAAACGGTTCTTTTGGATGACCCGTGTGCAACCACTTACAAATAATTTGGTGCGATTTGCATCTGTCATGTTGGGTATGTTACCATTTGTCAAACGGGAATGATTGACATTTGTCAAAATATGAAGCTAAAACTCACTACCAGTATCTAATTTTTGCAACTAAAATTCAGTTGTCCTCCATGGATATGCTGAAAATGTCCTCCTGAGTTCGGGTAAAACGAGGCTTCTGCTGAGCTCCAGAATTGTACTTTCCTTGTACATACTTCCTCCTGCGGTTGTCAATCTGCTGCTGCTTTCCTTCAATCATGAGAGCTCTATCTACCAACTCTTGGTAGTTGTTGAAGGTTGCTACCATCAACTGCATGCTCATCTCATCATTTAGTCCTTCCAGAAACTTCTCCTGCTTAGTTGCATCTGTAGCAACGTCATCTGGGCATAACATGCTAGCTTAATAAAGTCATCCACATACTGGCCAACAGTACGTCCTCCTTGGCGCAAGTTGCAAAACTCACGCTTCTTCATGGCCATAGCTTCTGCTGAAACATGAGCAGTACAGAAAGCCTGCTGAAACTGATCCCATGTGACAATGTCAATAATATAAGTGGCTGTGAAATTCTCCCACCATAATGATGCGGGTCCGTCAAGCTGATGTGCGGCAAAACGCACCTTCTCTGCATATGTGCATCCTGCAGTGGTCAACTCCCTTCCCATCTTGCGGAGCCAATCATCTGCAACTATCGGCTCGGTGCTACTGGAGAACACCAGTGGATTCAGCCTCAAGAAATGGGCTAAGTGATCAACAGGTGGTGGTGGTCGTGGGTTGTTGTTGTTGTTGTTCCCCTGATTCTGATTCTGGACTAGCATCTGCATCAATGCATTCTACTGCTGGATCAACTGGGTGAGCTCCGGGGGGAAAGGAAATCCATTGTCACATCTCGGAGGCATCTGAGGGTTTAGAAAAGATGAGAATATAGAATAGAATGAGGTCTATAGAGAAAAACACTACCCATATGCACATGAGACAATTTCAATCAATATCACTTCAATCAATTCAAACAAGGGCATACAACGGTCTAACTATCGTTACAAAAGTGCTCAGACTATACTATATACATGGGGGAATACTACTACTGTTATGGTGGTCGACTAGAAAAATTGCTCGATCGAAGACTCCATGATATCTACTCCAGCTTCATCAACAAAGTCATCATCGCTATCGTCTGGGTCCGAGTCGGTGTCGTCAATGATGATGTAGTTCTCCGGGCAAGTGCAATCATCATCTTCTCCTCCAGTCGCGGGGAATCCCATAAATACTTTTAGCTTCTTCTTAAGATCATCATTCTTCTTCACGAGTGTCGTCATTTCCTCCTCATATCCATCGTGTGTAGACTTGATTTCTTCCTCCATCTCCATGATTTTGGTCAATGCCTTCTTCAGATCTATCATGCCTGTGCACATCTGGTTCTCCTGCCGACGAATGTGCTAGTTTAACTCCTGGATGAAAGCTGCAATTGATCTATCCTTCCTGGTGCTGATCGTCTCCCATTGCTCATCTCGGCGCCCACAAATCTGGTAGATAGTATCCTTGAGATCCTTATGGTAAACTTCTCCAATGCATCCCATGGTGATGTGGGCTGCCATGCTCTTTCCTAGACTCCAGGTTGGTGCATCAAAGGAAAACTCTATGGGCTCAGTGCAGGGCATGAACGTCCTTCCTAGAACTTGAACTTGAATCATCCAACGCTCCTCTTCGGGTAAAGTGGCGATGTAGGTCCCGGTGGAGCTTGGTACTCCGATGTTCAGGTATCTAGTGACTTCCTTCAAGTGGCGTCCAAAGGGTGTATCTTCATCCGGTTGCTTGAACTTGTTCCTTGCTTCCGCCATCCTAAAAGAGTAGAAAAGATGAGGAGTCAGAAAAGAGAAGAGAGTAGTGTTCTAGGGCTTTAGCTTAGTGGTCGTGTCCTACAGTCAGCGTGTGCTCTGATACCATATTGTAGCGGCCAGACCTCAAACAGTTTGATCTCTATGCATCAGTGTCATCCCTGGATCGGTAATGCTGACACGCACAGTACTTGAAGGATTTATAACAGAGTAGCATTCACACAGTTATTACATCGAATGTCTCAAAAGGGAACTTATTACAATAAATATGGCTTAAGGCTATCTAACAACGATAATAGCAGAAGGCTTGGAAGATAAGCGAGTCCATCAACTCCAACGACATCACTGAGTATAAGACCACGCCCTAAGGCACCTTACTCGTCGTCTAAAAAGTCTGCAACATGAACGTTGCAGCCCGAAAATGGGTCAGCACATGGAATATGCTGGCAATGTAACACATAGAGAGTAATGAATAGAATAATTCTATCACTACATGCATATTTGGCTGGTGGAAAGCTCTATGGTTACAGTTTTGCATAAAACCAATTTTTCCCTACAACAAAGGAATAAATTTTACTTAACTATCATGGTGGTTGTTAAACATTGAGAAGGTTCCTCCAACTCAATCCCAATTAAGCATCATCATTAACCCAACAAATTAAATTAAGTAACATGATGAGATTCACATGATAATCCAAGTACTAGATACTCAAAACGTCCATAACCGGGGACACGGCTAACCATGATTATTTTATTCACTCTGCAGAGGTTTGCGCACTTTTCCTTGCAAGACTCGATCTCCTACGCTTGATTTCTCGCACTGCATGGTGTTTGAGAAACGAATGACCGAGACACAGTCTTTCAGAAGCATTAACTCTGGGTAGACAGTACCAACCTAAATCCCCTACATCTGCTAGTCTACCACTGAAAGAGGTCACACAACTTAATCAACTATGCTAGAGCCCATAGTAGCTTGCGGCTGCACACGGAAGTTTCTAGTATGAATAATCTCATGATCCCTTTGAGCCTGGGTGGCGGTCCATAGGAGAATCAGGCGGTACCCCGGGATTTCCAAAAATACATGCAACACTTGGTTCCCCAGGTACCTCAATCCACCCAGATGTGAATTTAAGTTGCCACCTTAAATAAACCATTAATTAACAATCGCACATCTTTCATGGATACACTCACCCAATCCACGTCTACTGGCATAGCATAGCGATATAAGCAAACGTAGAAGTAACTCCCAAAGCTTTGATAATAAAACAGGTGATAGGTACTACCTCATCTACTTCCCAATACCCACATGTTAATCAGATCCTAACCATGCAATGTTTGAGGGTTGATTCTAATGCAATAAAACTAGGTAGTAAAGAGGTATGATCAAAGTGTTACTTGCCTTGCTGATGATCCCTGAAACCTAGAGATTCAAAGTAGCAAGCCGCGCACTCCGGGTACTCTATCACAAACAAACAAGCATACAATAAGTACTCATCTAATGCATAGGTAAAACTCAAATAAGAGATCTAACCAGAAAGTTCAACTTAAGAACTCCGGTTTGCAAAAAGAATCAAATCAAACAAAGCAACGAAAGTCAAACGGCGAAAGAAACAAGCTTTGTTTACTAATCTGGACCTAAGTTAAATTTTTACAGTAGCAAAAATTGCTTGAGTTGGTTAAACGGAAAGAGGGTTTCAAGACAAAACTCTAGGCGCTTGAATCGCCTGATTCTGATAAATGAGCGAAAAGTTATACTAGAACGAAAATCAGATCAGAAATCACGATCAGAAATAATCGCGGAAAATCCGAGAAGAAGAAAAACGGACGAACAGGCTAACGAACGAACGTTCGCTGTCTGTGGATAAACGACGAAAACCGTTTGTTAAAATGAACATATGGACAAACGTCCGCTAAATAAACTAAACCGGAAAAAAAATAAAACAAATCTATTAAAAAACAGCCGCGGTTTTATAAAAAAACCGGGCGGTTAACCGGCGAAAACCAGCGACGGCGACGGCTAACTCGGGTCGGGGTCCGACGAGGTCGGCGGCGAGCTCTGGCGAGGCTGGCAGCGGCGGTGGCGGTGAGGGGATCCGGCGGCGGGGCGGCGGCGGCGGACATCGGCGGTGGCGGGATCCGGCGGCGGCG
>NC_041383.1:186396395-186488851 GCF_002162155.2 Triticum dicoccoides | reverse complement strand
GGCGATCTTCGGCGGAGCGCGGCAGCGGCAGCGGGGAGCGGGCGGTGCTAGAGTTTCGGGGGCGAGGGCTGGCGGCTCGGGCCTCTGGCTCTTAAAGGGCTGGCTGGGTCGGAGTCCCGGACGGGCACGGCCCGGTTAGGTCGGTTTCGTTTTTTTAAATAATTTCACGCAGAAAAACAAATAAAAGAAATACCGAACAGACTCCAAAAATCCTGAAATAAATTTTTCCCGTCCTCTAAAATCGAGCCGGACAAGATGAACATTTATTTGGGGCCTAAATGCAATTTTGGAAAACGCGCATTTTTCCTAATTCAAATAAAATAGCGATAAAACTCCGAAATAAAATCTTGTTTGATTTCAATATTAAATCCTCAATATTTCTTTATTTTGGGAATGTCATTTTATTCCCTCTCTCATATTTTTATAATAGAAATAATTGAAGATAATATAATTAAGATCAAATGATCCTATTTTCAAATTTTGAGAAAACTCAAATATGAAAATAACGAAATCCCCAACTCTCTCCGTGGGTACTTGAGTTGTGTGGAATTTCTAGGATCAAGCCAAAATGCAATAAAAATATGATATGCAATGATGATCTAATGTATAACATTCCAAATTGAAATTTTGGGATGTTACAAATCAGTAACTTGTAAACACTGAGCGAACAGAAATAAGTAACTGTTAATGCATCTCAATGATTCATAGATCATATACAAATATGTAGCTCCAAAAGCAAAGATCAGCCACTTTGGATCTTGCGTCGCAACTAAAACCAACTAGTACAATTCCCATACATAAGATCAACATGTTAATGCATCTCAATGATTCACAGATCATATACAAATATGTAGCTCCAAAAGCAAAGATCTAGAAAAAACATTTGTTCTTCCTACTAACATGGATGCTTCTCTTGGCCAACATTCAGTACAGACTGAAAGACAAATTTGTTTGTGAAGTCTACAATTCCTCTTGCAAACGTAAGTGGTTTCACCAACAGTTGGAACCATGAGAATGAACCACACATGATGGAGGAACATCCACTGCAATATGGTTTGGTCTTCTCTCGATCACACGGCGAGACTATTTTCGGAATACAAACTTTAACTTAGGCAAAATGATGCCCGTTGTATAATCAGACCAAAGCAATGAAGCACCTAGTGTTGGCCAATAAATAGTACAGTACTACTTTTCTGCAGTCCATGAAGTGACTATCCAATCTTTCTATGTCTATTTTCAAATGGCACTGCATGCAGTGACTATACTATTCTCTTGTGCAGTTCAACCAAAATTGCGGTCACTTTGTTTGTTTTCCAAATAGCAACGGGCAGACATCTCTGTCTGCACAAATATCAAGCAGCTAGTAAACATATACCACACCTTGTATTTTCAGTTTAAACATGTATCTTCCGCTTAGCATTTGTCATGTTGTGCACTGGACAATTTGATACAGTTATGTTTTGCCCTGGAAAATTTCATACTAAATTGATTTGCTGGTTCAGAGCAGAAATATAGCGCCTATTCTTCATCAGACCAAGGATATCCATGTTCGCAGTGATGGAAGAGGTGAAATCGATACAACCTAAATTGAGCATCCAATCATTGAATCCTGTCCTGCACCTCCAGTGTAGGTCCACCCTACCAATAAATTCACATGCAAACCACTAGTATTACTATCTAATGACAGTACAAAAATAGTAGCAAGATAGTAGCAAACCATGTACCTTCGTAATGAACAGCTCATAGTGCCACCAATTGGATATAAAGGTCTAGAAGAAAACATGCTCCTAATGTTGAACCAGTTGGACTTTTTGTGCAGTTCCACTAAAATCGAGCATCCCTGTTTGCATAGATATTGAAAGTGTGATTACTGTAAAAACGACACTAGTTGAAGCATAGACTCACAAATATAAGCGTTCCAATTTCTTAATGGAAAAGGTAGCAAGACTGTTTCTAACCACCTGTTTGAAGGAATAAATAAGGCAACATCGGCTGATGTCAGAAAGGCATATATAGTTCTTTTAAGCATATTTTGTGCAGTTCAACTAAAATAAAATGCCATCACCACCTTGACAATTCAGTGACACTATACAAAAGGAAATGAATTAACATTACATCATGATGTCAGGTATGTAGACGACAGGCATTAGAGACAAACATACAGACCTCCTCCGATAACATAATGAACATTAATTTTAACAAAGGTGTGACTAGCTTTACCAGGATAATTTGAGTGAACTCTACACCCTCTGTTCCTTAATATAAGACGTTTTCGAGGTTCAATGTAAAGTACCCAAATGTCTAGTATTTAGAAAAACAGGTAGTAGTTTTCTTGAGCACATATCTGGGAAAGCTTGCCACACTTTATTTATGTCCATACGCTAATGCAACACAATTCAAATACTACAAATATACACTAATCCAATGGCTAGTGCAACAGTAGAGTAGTTAGTTTATTAGAGGGTACAATACAGTTTTATTGAACAGATTTTAATAAACTCTAGCACTGGAAGATTCCTAATTAACAATACAAAAGGTAACAAGTTTCAGCATTGGTATACTAGCTGTGCATGAGCATTAAACCAAATACAAAAGTCTAAAGGTAACAAGCATTATTAACTAATGATGGTATAAAAAATTGCAAACCATGTACCTCCAAGGTAAATATCATTTCGAACTCGTGGGGACCTTAAAAATTGCTATCCCAATCTTGATAATTGATCAAACATAAAAACTTGATCGAACGAATCAAGAGAACAGCCGGAAGAGGAGGTGCCCAATCTTGACCTTTCCTCTTGTCTTCAGAAGTTTTTGTGCAGTTTAACCAAAATAAATTGACATCAGCGCCTTCGCATTTTGGTGACACTGTACAAAAAATTAACTTATCTCATGAAAGTGAGGTATGTAATCTATAAGCATTAACCATGCAAAAATCTTTAGGTAGTAACAATTTTCATCGTTGGTATACTGGCTGTGCAACAGCATTAGAATGCCTTAGCTAAAAAATCTTTAATACATCCACAATCAACAGCTAACCCTTAAATAATCCAGTGACATTAAATGGCGTTGCTTAAATTTATCGGTGGCATTAGACTAAGTGCGGCATTAGTTAAATGTGGCATCACTTTAGCAGTAGCATTGCTTGACTTGACTGCTGGCGTTATACTAACAGCAAAAAAGTGGCAATAAGAGCATGGAAGGCCCATTCGGACAGTGGGCGCACCAGTACGATGTACCTCCACGGACGCAAAGTGGTGAGGGAGGTATGGTTGCCCAGAGCAACAAATATCCAGGGATCATATGTGGATTACGTCCCATTTTTGTTCTATTTAGCCACCTTTTTCCTATGTGAGGACAACAAACCGATCGACCTGGTCATTCTCTATTGCGTTGTCATCCCTTTCTACCCTTCTTCAACCAAGAGACACGAGAGTCGTTCCTTAGCTACTGATTTCCCCTTTTCAACCTAGATGCAGGTTCGATGCCTACTCTCTTGGACAGTACAGTCTCCCTTCCTTTCCTTATTCAACCTAGACATGGATTAGTCTGCATGAAGTAGGGTTTCCTTTAATAGTGCAAATTAATGTTTTCGTCTACGTGGCCAGCAGAGTAGAGGATAGCAAATTGGTAAGATGGTGGAGTGGAAAAAGATCCACATGCAGCGACATGACATATGGGGCAATAGAACAAGGGTATGGTTCAAAAAGAGGTAGCATACCTGAGGGTCGGAGGGAAGTGGCTTCGCTCGTGGTCGTCATCCTCCGCACACACTACGGCAGCGAGCTTGGGGACGGAGGTCATCCTGCACGGGGTGCTAGGTCTAAGAGGACGGCCTTGTCGTCAGTGTGTGACCTTGCTCGCCGACGACGAGTGTGTTAACGCTGCACATCCTTTTCTTCCACGGCGGATCTGTGACCACCGGTGAGGAGGGAGAGCGAGGCCGTCTTTTTTAGATCTGGAGAGAGGGTGATAGTGTGAGAGGCAAGTGGGTAACCCTTAGCAAGAAAGCGCTAAAGCTCCAGCCTATATATCTTTTTTATACTACTAGTACTGGAGGTGGAGTAGTGGTAGAGTAGTTTATATTTTCTCTGTGTACAGTACCAGTTAGTCGTGCTTCAAAATTGAACGGCACGCCATTAAAAAAATAAAGGTCGATAACTAATGTGGCACCTCGGGCCAACACGGCCAGATCGCATTTTGCACGAGGTCCCGTTCCAACATATCAGTGAGACGACGGCGAGTCCTTTTGTACTAGTATTTCCGAACTGACGTGTAGGCTGGGGCGCCTCTTCGTGTACCGTGGCAAACTGGCAACCGTCCATCGACTCTTTCCCTTTCCCTCTTGATTTGGATCTGCTGTCGCACTCTCTTCCTCGCTCCTCCATTTGCCTTCACCCTTCCTTCTGCCATTGTTCGATCGTCTTCTCCATGGAGGGAACGGGTCGGAAATGACCCCGTTATTCTTGCCCAATCTGAAAGATGACGTGGTGGAGGAACTCATTCATCGGTGCGATGTCATCACCTCAGCTAGCATGCAGGTTCGTTCAAGACCATTCTCGACTCAACTAATAGCATCATTACAAGGAACCCAAGGGTCAAGGAGCGGTTTGATCACCCCTATCTTCTTCATCGTGACCCTGATGACTGGCACGGGGACGACGGAGGCCTCGCCTTGTGCAAGTTGATGCCGCTTGATAATGATACGTATGATGTTAATATGTCATCGCTTGAGGGTAAGGCTTGGCCAGGCGCAAATGGAGATTGGGTTGTTTATATTGGGTCCAACTGCGAGTGGGAACTTGTGAATGTGTACACTCGTCACCGGGTTCCACTTCCAAAAATCTCAGCAGACTGCCCAGAGGTTGAGGACACCGGTATTCTACGCACGTTCAAATATGATCATGGTGACTGTCTTCTATGGAAGATAGCAATTTGTCGAGTTCCCAACCGCTCTTGGAATTACAAGAACTATGTAGTTTTTGCTATCTTCACCAAGCTTGTTGCCATCCTTCGTGGTTCGACTGGATGGATATTGCTCAAAAATCAGTTTCTATACACGGATGAGTACTGCGATGCAATTCAATATGAGGGCCTTGTGTTTGCTTCCACCACTTGTCGGTGTCAAAACCGGCAGATGTCGGGTAGGGGGTCCCGATCTGTGCATCTTAGGCTGATGGTAACAGGAAGCGAGGGACACAATGTTTACCCAGGTTCGGGCCCTCTCGATGGAGGTAAAACCCTACTTCCTGCTTGATTAAAATTGAAGATATGAGTAGTACAAGAGTAGATCTACCACGAGATCGTAGAGGCCAAACCCTAGGAGCTAGCCTATGGTGGTATGATTGTAATTGTGATCGGCCTTCTAAGGACCAACCTCTCCGGTTTATATAGGCACCGGAGAGGGCTAGGGTTTACATGGAGTCGGTTACAAGGAAGGAAACACAATATTCAGATCGCCAAGCTTGTCTTCCACGCAAAGGAGAGTCCCATCCGGACATGGGCCAAAGTCTTGAGTCTTGTATCTTCATGCTTCAATAGTCCGGACGATGTATATAGTCCGGCTGTCCGGATACCCCCTAATCCAGGACTCCCTCAGTAGCCCCTGAACCAGGCTTCAATGACGATGAGTCCGGCGCGCAGTCTTGTCTTCGGCATTGCTAGGCGGGTTCCTTCTCCGAATACTCCAATGTACCTACTATGATGAATAGTGTCCGGCTTTTCCCATCAATGTCGCACTCCTCAGCTTCAGTGCCTCAATAATGACCATCTCCACGTGTCAAGTGAATGCGAGGAGCCGAGGCATTTTTGCATTTGCCACCCCCGATCCTTCAGGCTGGCCGTCTATTTGAAGAGACGGGAATTCTCATATCCAAACCTCACTCTCCCCCCTCGAGCAAGCATCCCACAGAGCGCTCCGGAAAAAACCATTCCAACATGGCCGATCGTCGCAGCTCTTTTGCTCGCTCTCCTCGCTCCAAGTCGAGGGATTGGGAAGAGTGTTCAGTTCCTCATAGCCGTTTGATAAAGTTACAAACCCAAGGGTTTCTCCCACCGGCGTTTATGGTGCCCGTTCGAGATGGAATGGCCACTTATAACGGAGGGGAACAAGCAGAGGGATCTCCTAATCCATCTCCAGAGGAGCGAATATGCCTCACCCCGCATCTGCTAAGGGGCGTCGGGTTTCCTATCCACCCGTTTCTTCGTGGGCTCCTGGAGTTCTACGGTCTCCAGTTGCACAACCTTACCCCTGCCTCCGTACTACACATAGCAGGGTACGTTGCCCTTTGCCAGCTATTTTTAGGCTGCGAACCTCACTTCGGGTTATGGAAGAAGCTGTTTTGCCTTGTCCCCCGCACCCAGGGAGAATCCCTATGTCAAGTGGGTGGGGCCGAAGTATGGTGCATTGCCGAGACCGGATACCTATCCGGCACTCCCAAGAAGGCACCAGAGAACTGGCCTTCAGAGTGGTTTTACATTGATGATGTTCCCCTTCCGGATCCAGTCCGGACAGGTCTCCCCAAGTTCAGTAACGCCCCGCCGAGGGCACATCTAAGCTGGCGCCCCCGGGGCCCCCAAGAGGAGGATACCAGGGAAATACATTTCCTAATGAGCAGGATAAAGTTACTGGCCAAATCCAGACTGACAATAGTCGAGGTCATGGCAATATGCATAATGCGGGGAGTGCAACCGCTTCAATATCGGGGGAAGCCCGAAGACAACGCCACCCGCTGCGGCCGTAAGGGTCCGGACTCCGCCACTGCTCTGGCAATGATATTGTCCGGTTTATACAAAGGGGAAGAGGAAGAATTCCTTTCCCTGCTTCACTTACTTTAGCGTTCTCTGCTAAGATTACCCGCATCGATGTTTCCGAGCAGGAACTGAGGAGGGCCATAGAAGGAATCTTCAGCCCCTCCACGCAGCCAGAGGACCCCGGAAGGGCCCTAGATCCAGGACTCGAAGAAGATCTGGATATTACCGTGGAGCTTGTCAATGGGGTATTTTATCAAGCAAGTTGTGATGGTGCCTCAGTGGCCATTATTGCCGACTATCCCGGACTGCTCCTTGTGTCGCGTGTAAGCCAAATTAAAAACCCTATCCTCCGAAGAGGACTCCCCTCAAGTGTCATGCCTTACCCTTGAGGCGTCGTGCTGTTTGCAGAGACGACGGTCGGAGCGCGGGGCCGAGCCCCTAGGGACTCATCGACCACGGGCGTCCAGATCGGGCAAGATCAAGAGGAAGGTGGTGAGGGTTGACACACCGCTGTAGAGGTAAAGCAAAAACTTGTCCTGCGATTATTGTATTTGAAGTATAACGGCGCTCTTCGTGTCCTGGCAGGAAGAGGAGCAGCCAGACTATATCCGGGGATCCCGCCAATCACGCCTCCACCAGCCGGATTCCAGAACCGGCTTCGAGAGCAGAGGCGGACACGGGGCCAGTACCGCATAGTTCTCCGACAGAGGACAAGGATATGTCGTCGGCCACGAACTCCGAAGTAGAGAGCGCCATGAATCACCGGCGTCGGAGGGCCGTGCTTCGGAACAACATCTTCTCCGAAGAGGCATTTAATGCCTTCAATTCGGGGGATGCATATATCCGAGCAGCTCAAGGCGGGCTTGCCCGAGCGACGGACCAGTATACCCTGAGACTTGAAATGGTTGGAACAACTATTTTAAGGATCAATTTATGCGCAGGTCCTTGTAGATAAGAATGAACAATTGGCTCGGGCGCTGGAGGAATCCAAGGCCCAGCTGAGGGACACGGTTGCCAAGTTAGAGGAATCCCAGAAGGCCTCATCTGGTAACATTTGTCTCAATTGTACGAAGATGCACCAGTTAGTAAACTACTGGTATGATTAGTCTAACAGAAAATTCTGCAGACAATCCCGGGGTGAATCCGAAGGGCGTAACGGATGACGACTTGCATCTCAAAAGGTAGCTAAAGGCTGGTGAGCGCATCCTTACGCATGTTAGGCAAGAGAAGAACAATCTTCAAGATGCCAATATCCGGCTGGACGTGGAATTAAAAGACGTCCGTGCTCTGCTGGCGGACTCCGTGAAAGAGAACAAAAGGCTTCGATGCGGTATTTACGGTAAGTGCCTAGACGAACTATATTACAGTTCGGTGAGGAGGTGTATTGAAAGAATTTTGCTTGTAGGAATGTCAACGGGTCGTCCCGAGGAGGAGATGCCCTCATCTGCAGGCGATGTACTACAAGAACTATCACAGTTGCATGAGCGAGCTCGGCGGGTGATGCATGGCGTTGCTCAGGCCTTGTGGCCATCAAGCTTCCTACCGAATGGCATGGGGGAGCTTGTGGATCTGCTTCAAGGAGCCCGGCGGCGCTTCCGATTGTGGAAGATATCAGCTTGCCGGCAAGGTGCAAGAGAAGCCTGGGCAATGGTGAAGATGCACTACACCAAGCTGGACCCGAACCATATGGCCGAAGTAGGACCGGCGGGGCCAGATGGGCAAGAAATTCCCGTTAGTCTGGTATATGACGAGGTAGCGTTAGCCGCCAAGTATTCTCAACCGGATTGTAAGCTAGATGGCATGTTGGATGGTATTGAGGAGGAATATAGTCAGTCTAAGTGACTGTGTAATTCAATGGACATAAGTAGTCCCTAGCTGGATTAAAATCATTTGTCATGGCGGACCTTTTTGCTTCAGCCCCTAGATCCTACAGTGCGGGGTGTGTCCGAATACCCGCTCAGTTATACAAAACCGGGGTATGTGTGGAAACCAGGCGTAGGGGTCCTAAGTGCTTGAACAGACAAGTACCCAACTAGTTATGTTTTATTACATGGATAGTAAGAAACATCTTCCAGGGAGAATAGTTCTGTTAGGGGTTCCTATCCTTGGGTACGTATGCGATGATGCACATGTCCGGACTGTGAATGATGGCGCAGGATACAAGACTTCTGGGGATTTACGTTGTAATAGACGAATACATCTTTTGTTCTCTGATCGAATATTCTCTTAAGGAAACTAGCTTTCGGCTTCACCCAGTCTGAGGTACACATCCGGCTGAACCGGCAGTAACAATCACAGAGGTGCTCCCCTTATGCCCTAGCCAAATTAACGGGAATGTAGGGCATAAACACAAGAGCCAGGCAACCCAGCTTGGCCACATCTTAAGTCATATCGATGCATATAATGGTGAAAAGGCACATATGGAAAAAGAAATGCATATGTGATGGGCGAAAAGCCATTAGAGTATTTATTTTTAGCTTCCGTATAGGAAGCCCCCAGGTATTGCTTACACACATAGTGCGGCCGGAGTGATCCGGAAGTCCGTACCGTATTAAATACTTTGTGTGGAGAGGAAGAAAAGTCAAGGAAGGAGAAGGGATGGAGCATAAATAAAAGGGAGGGAGTAAGGAGATGAACATTGAGTTCAGCGTTAGGCGTAGAATCTCCGGAGTTTGGCCGCATTCCATCGGTTCGGCTCGAGCCTGTTATCGGATGCATTACGTAAGTGGTACGCTCCTCCGATGAGAACTTTGTCGATGACAAAGGGACCTTCCCACTTGGGTTTGAGCTTGTCCTTCTTCTTCTCTGGTAGGCGTAGAACAAGTTCGCCAATATTGTAAGTTTTGGCCCGTACTTCTCTGCTTTGGTATCGTCGAGCCTGCTGTTGATAGAATGCGGAGCGGGCTTTTGCGATGTCGCGCTCCTCCTCCAAGGCATCCAAGTTATCCTGCCGATCTAGCTCAGCTTCCTTCTCTTCGTACATGCGTACACGTGGTGAATCATGTATTATGTCGCAGGGTAGTACTGCTTCCGCGCCGTACACCATAAAAAATGGTGTATATCCGGTGGTGCGATTCGGCGTGGTCCGCAGCTGACATTTTGAGGACGGCATTACGATAGGCCGCCATTTTCGGATCCTTGGCATCAAAGTCTCAGTTTATTTGTGATATTGCAAGGTTCGAATCCCGGCGCACTTCCAGGCGTTGGATGCCCATAGAGACTGCCATCCGAAGACCATGCAACAGAGCCTCATATTCGGCTGCATTGTTGGAATCTATGTATAATATTTGGAGGACATACTGGACCGTGTCTCCAGTGGGAGACGTCAGGAATACACCTGCTCCCAATCCGGCCAGCATTTTGGAGCCATCGAAGTGCATGATCCAGTTGGAATACGCACCGTACTCTTTATGGAGTTCGGCTTCTGTCCATTCAGCGACAAAGTCAGCCAGTACTTGTGACTTGATGGCCCGCCGTGGTTTGTATATTATGTCAAACGGAAGGAGCTCGATAGCCCATTTAGCAATCCGGCCGGTAGCATCGCGGTTATTTAATATGTCATTGAGTGGTACTTCGGAGGCCACCGTAATCGAACACTCTTGAAAGTAGTGTCGCAGCTTCCGGGATGCCATGAAGACCGCGTATGCTATTTTTTGATAGTGTGGGTATCGGGATTTGCATGGGGTGAGGACTGTGGATACGTAATAAACCGGCTTTTGGAGCGGGAATTTGTATCCGTCAACCTCTCGTTCGACGACGAGCACTGCGCTTACAACTTGATGTGTTGCAGCTATGTACAGCAGCATGGGCTCGCTGATATTTGGCACTGTTAGGACTGGATTACTGGCCAGTAAGGTCTTTATTTTATCGAGTCCGGCCGTGGCTGCATCCGTCCACACGAAGTGTTCGGTGCACCGAAGGAGGCGGTAAAGAGGTAATGCCTTTTCTCCTAACCTGGAGATAAAGCGGCTCAAAGCGGCCATGCATCCAGCTAGTTTCTGGATGTGCTTGAGGTCTGTTGGTATATCCAACTGCGATAGAGCTCGGATTTTTTCCGGATTCACTTCAATTCCTCTATTGGAAACAATGAAGCCCAGCAGTTTCCCCGAGGGGACGCCGAAAACGCATTTTTCCGGATTCAACTTGATGTCGTATGTCCGGAGGTTCTCGAATGTAAGCCTCAAGTCATCTATTAGGGTTTCGATGTGTCTTGTTTTTATGACCACGTCATCCACATATGCCTCCACTGTTTTGCCGATTTGTTTTTCCAGGCATGTTTGAATCATGCGTTGATAGGTTGCACAGGAATTCTTAAGCCCGAAAGGCATAGTGTTGAAGCAAAAAAGGGCCATATGGCGTTATGAAAGCTGTTGCAGCTTGGTTAGACTCTGCCATCTTTATTTGATGGTATCCAGAGTACGTGTCGAGAAAACACGGCGAGTCGTGTCCAGCTGTGGCATCAATAATTTGATCGATGCGAGGGAGGGGAAAGGGATCCTTTGGGACAAGCCTTGTTGAGGTCTTTGAAATCGACGCATAGGTGCCAGGATTTGTCGTTCTTTAGTACCATTACCAAATTTTCAAGCCAATCCGGATGTTTGATATCTCTGATGAATCCGGCCTCAAGTAGTTTGGCTAGCTCTTCCCCCATTGCTTGTCGTTTGGGTTCTGAAAATCGCCTTAGGGTCTGTTTGACAGGTTTGTATCCCTTTAGTATGTTAAGGCTATGTTCGGCCAATCCACGCGGGATGCCCAACATGTCTGATGGGTGCCAGACGAAAATGTCCCAATTATGGCGTAAAAAGTCTCGTAGTGCGGCGTCCATTGCGGGGCTCAACTGCGTCCCGATGGAAGCTGTCTTTGTGGGGTCCATTGGATGGACTTGGAATTTGACTCTCTCGTCTGCGGGTTTAAATGAGGTGGACTTGGATCGCTTGTCGAGTATCACGTCGTCCCTGTCCACAGCGGCCCGTAGCGTTGTTAATTCTTCGGCTGCTAGGGCTTCGGATAATGCTTCCAGGGCTAGTGCTGCGGTTTTATTTTCGGCGCAAAGTGCGACGTCCAGATCACTGGCTAGAGTGATGATTCCATTGGGCCCGGGCATTTTAAGCTTCATGTACCCGTAATGGGGGATGGCTTGAAAGCTCGTAAACTCGTCCCGCCCTAGAAGGGTGTGGTATCCGCTGCTAAAAGGAGCCACTTGGAATGTGATTTCTTCGGACCTGTAGTTTTCGGCGTGCTGAATACCACATCGAGTGTGATTTTTCCCGCGCACTGCGCTTCCCGACTAGGGATAACTCCCCTGAAGGTTGTGCCGCTTTGTTCAATGCGGCTTTTATCAATTTCCATCTTGTTGAGCGTTCCTTCATAGATCAAGTTTAATCCGCTCCCGCCGTCCATGAGTACTTTAGTGAGACGGAAGCCGTCCACGATTGGGCTAAGGACCAGAGCGGCTGGTGCCCGGACGGTCTGGAATCGAGGTTCATCACTGCATTGAAAGTTATAGGAGTGTCGTTCTAGGGGTTTATTTTTGCCACAAGGCAAATTTCAGCGGAGCTTCGATGAGCTCGCTTGCACCTATTGTTTGAGGCAAAAGTCTCGAAGACTGTTTGTACCATATTGTGTTCGTTGGCGGGATGTTGTTCTGCTTTACGGCTTGCAAGAAGATCCTCGCCACTTTTTGCAACCTGTCGGAGTATCCAACACGCCCTAAGGCTATGGGTTGGTGCTGTGTCCGGAGCACTATGGAGTTTACATGGCCCATCGAGCCATTCTTCCAATACGGTTCCCCGCCCTGGTGTGTGCTTTGGTTTCTTGGGAATTGGATCGGCCGACTTACGAGAGTTCGCCCATTTAGTTCGGATAAAGGTCTTGGTGAGAGCCATACTATCCCAAAATTCGGTTTGGGTTTTCCAGGCGCTTTTCATCGCACAGTACTTCTATACTATGGTTGCCATGTCCATGAAGTGTACTATGTCACGGCGACTTATAGCATTAAGGAGTCCTTTGTCTGTGTAGTTTTAGTAGAAGAGTGAGACTACATCCTCCTCGCGGCAGTCCTTGACCTTGTTAAGCGCAAGGAGGAATCTGGCCCAATAGCGATGTACAGTCTCCTGGGGCTCTTGCCTGATGCGGGAGAGACGGTTTAAGTCCAAGTGGGTGTTGTTAGCTGAATCCGGATTCTGATTTGATCTAACACCCAGGGGCATGGGAGGTACCAAGCCTGACAGTTCGGGATCCGGAGTGTTGCCCAATTTCTTCGGCCCAATGCCCGATTCTAAGTCCGGGACCCGGGTCATGTCTTCCTTTGAGCAGGTGTTCGGCTCAAGGAGTTCGGTGATCCGGACTTAATTCGTCCGCAAAGTTGAGGGACAATCCGTGTGTGGTTCCTCCACTACCGCTATCTCATGGGTGGCCAGCGGGGATCAAATGTCCCTTCGGTCGGGTTTAAGCCCGATCCGGTCATAGTCTATAGCGACTCCCAGAGCGGCGATGCGATCCAAGAGCTCATTAAGGGAGAAGAGCTCCATCGGATCCATCTGTTCGGTGAGCTCCGAACCGATGCGAAGGTTATGCGTGATGACCCGAGAGGCCATCGTCAGTGCAACCGCCGATGGGGCAGCCATGATAAAGCTACCAAGTCGGAGAGTTTGGCCTGCGGATAGTGCTCCCCCTGAGGTAATGTTGTCCTTAACGACGAGACGAGCCATCGAGCCTTGCAGCGACGACACAGAGGAGCTCTCAATGAAAGCACCAATGTCGGTGTCAAAACCGGCGTATCTCGGGTAGGGGCTACCGATCTATGCGTCTTAGGCTGATGGTAACAGGAAGCGAGGGACACAATGTTTACCCAGGTTCAGGCCCTCTCGATGGAGGTAAAACTCTACTTCCTACTTGATTAATATTGAAGATATGAGTAGTACAAGAGTAGATCTACCACAAGATCATAGAGGCCAACCCCTAGGAGCTAGCCTATGATGGTATGATTGTAATTGTGATCGGCCTTCTAAGGACCAACCTCTCCGGTTTATATAGACACCGGAGAGGGCTAGGGTTTACATGGAGTCGGTTACAAGAAGGAAACATAATATTCGGATCGCCAAGCTTGCCTTCCACGCAAAGGAGAGTCCCATTCGGATACGGGGCCGAAGTCTTGAGCCTTGTATCTTCACGCTTCAATAGTCCGGACGATGTATACAGTCCGGCTGTCCGGATACCCCCTAATCCAGGACTCCCTCACCACTTATGGCACTATTTTTGCATGGGATCCTTGTAGTTTCGGTACGTTTGACTTCCACCATAATTATAATTGTTTCATCCACATGCATGCGGGGTTAGCAAGTTTCCCTTTACTAATTAACCTTCTTCTTTTGTTTCCAAGGTCCTGTGAACATTCCACCACCGATACTTGAAAAATTTTATAACCAAGCGGGAGATGATGATGGTGATGATCACGAGCATCAGGACGAGCAGCGCCCATATACTCAGTGGCGCTTGGCAACTAATTCCGATGGATCACCTCTTCTTGTCTATATACAGCCCACTTCTGATGTTACTACTAAGGAAGCAGGTGTAGTCTCCCATGGTCGCACTCTCTGGACCTATTACAACACCCGTTGCATGGTATTCGGGATGGATACTAGTGCGCTAGCGCCAACACCTTCTCCTTGGTACATAGTTGATAGTCTTGGAGAAAACTCGCTCTTCCTTTGACAAAACTATCCAATGATGGTGAAAGGCGATCCAACTGTTGTTGACACGATGTTACTACCATTTATGAGAAGCAACTATATCTATACCTCAGACATTTCGGTGGTTCCCTACACTGGTACTGATATAGTAGGCCGCTTCAGCTTGGATGATCAGTCTGTGTTGGTCTCGAGATCGACAATGGATGGCCCTTCACAAAGAATCACTTGTGGTTCAAAGCAAGTGTTTCCAACGCCGAGGATTGGTTGAGTTAAAGTTCATTATTTGTTGTGTGATGAAAACTTTAGTATTTATAATGCATCCTCGTTGTCGTTGTGGGTTGATGACATGTTGTATGTAATAAAATTATATGCCCATGATAAACTTACTAAATTTATGAATGGCTTTCGAGTCGCTTCTCTGAGTGAGTGGTGCGACGAGGCAAAAAAATATTTTCCGAATACATAATTGTACGTGCAATGCAACAGGTTATCGGATGAGGCCAATTAACAATAGTAGTACACTATTTGTACTAGCTTCACATGCTTCGCGCGTCGGGGGGTGTTTTTACTATAGCCATATGTTAATGTGTTCGCTGTACGTAAACAGCACCTCAAATCCTCGATACTACTAGTACTATATAAGTAGTAGGAGTAGTAGGGTGGCATGGGCCAGAACAAGCATTCACGTCCAGGAGTACGGCACACGCCACCAGCACGACATCCATCTGACACCATATTTCTTGGAGTCCGTGCTAGAGCAATCTCTTCAACCTCGTCGTTTCTCTAACTCAGCCATCGTACGGCGGGCGAGGTGGGGGTTTGCCGATAGTCGGTTTCCTCAACTGCGGTCCCACTTGTAAGGCCAACGCCAATGCACGACCCCAAATGGACCTCCATTTTTCACGAACTCCAACAATAATTTTGACTAGACAAGCAAGACCAAAGAAAATAAGAACCACAAGAATACATTTTAGAAGATATCCAACTTCCATAACTACTCCTATAAGTTGGATTAGTGCCTTCTCGATGCATTCATTGTTGATCTGTGGAGGCTCGATCTTGGGTGCTTCTTTCTTCTTTGAGCGTAAAGAAGTAGACATTGCTTCCTCGCATCTAGTCTCATGTCTAGCCTCTATTCTAGTATTAACAAGTGCACTAGTCTCATCTCTAGCCTCTATGCTAGCTAAAAGTGCTAGAACATCTACTAAATTGCGCTCTATCAATATATCGATGTACTCTTCTTCCCAATACCAAAACTTGCATCCATTCTACACAATAAAAAATTTAAGTTAGCACAACTAGTCTAATCCGAGAGCACAACCGAAGATTTGGTCGGGTTCTTCCTCCTTTTGCCGACACATGGGACATCCAGCATCCAGGTCGTGTCATGCAAGAAAAAAGAGTGGTAGTTGAAGCCACGTGATGTGCATCTTGTGTTAAACTGTAAACAGAATCTTACTACTCTTGAGTAACTCCAAAAGCGACCACCGAAGATCTTTATTGGATTTGTTTTTCATCACCAGCACGTCGAGGTGAAAGATGTGCAAGTTCAGTGGGTCCTCTTGCGTTTTCACTGACATGTGGGACCGCATGTGAGCAAACAGACGATGGGCTCCGCGCGTCCGCTGGCTGGCTGAGAAGAGAGATAAAGGAGGGCTGAGCACGGACTCCAGGAAATTTGTTCTATGTAACCAGCACCTCGATATAGGCTCGATATAGTGGGGTTGCATGGGCCATAACTAGCATTCACGTCTAGTAGTACGGCACACGCCACCCACATGAGTCCCATCCGACACCAATTTTCTTGGAGTCCATGCTACAACCATCTCTTCTCCCTCCTGTTTTCTTAGCCATCGCGCAGTGGGCAGGGTGGGGGTTTGCCGATAGTTGGTTTGCTCAACTGTGGTCCCACTTGTAAGTGAAAATGCAACACCGCACGCATTAACCCTTGAGAGGCGTGCCGGACCAACTGTGTGGGGGTGCGATGCGAACACGGCAGGCTTTTCCTTTTGAACTTGTAACTTGTAAAATTTGGTTCTGCTCCATGGCACGACCGATAGATAGAAAATAACGATTTTGCCTAGAGTAATGAGAAGTTTGGTTCTGGCGCCGTTCATGCATGCAGTACGTACGAAAATTATGAAGTTGATGTGAAAGGTAAGATAATTACTAGTAGTACCATATACTACTACATGGATTTGACGGAAAGATAAAAATACATACGGATCCATCAACGACATCCTCACGCCCTAGTGCGTCGGGTCACCAACCGACGTGTGAGGAGCAGCGGTGTTGGCAGCGAGCTCAATGTGCTTCTGAACAATGCCATCCAAGGTTGCCCTGCGGTCCAAGAAGGCCAGCGTCCTATCATCCTCCGCTTTCATGTAGTAGTCCTTGTGGATGATTTGCACGTAGACGTGGGTGATTATGTCGATGGTGTCTTGTTGCGTCAGGCACTGCGCGGCGAGCGTGACCTCGAGGTGTACATTCTCCGGTGCGACAGCGGGCAGTCGCAAGGCCACTAGTGCGTCAAATAGGTTGTCACCATAGTGGTCATTGAGCGTGGCGGGCATCGCAGAGCCTGGGCGCGTCGGCTGGAGGCATACGTCAAAGTCATCCGCGAGCTTCTTGACGACGGTGAACTTGTCGAGGAAATCGACGAGGACCTCGTCGAACAAGGAGACGAAGCTATCGTCCAAGTGGCCCCTCGCCCTAGCGGCCTCAAGCAATACCTGGAGACGTTCCTCGGTGTCAGGCCGCAGGCCGGCATCGTGGACCATCTGGCACAGCTGGCTGATGCTCGCGCTCATCGCCTCCATGGGTCTAGCTTAGCTTCTAGTCAACTGATCTTGCGATTCGAGTGATCACTCTTGCCCTTGGTTAGCGTGCGTAGGTGCGTAGGATTTCGTACTACTCCTCAGCCCTCTTCTGCACCTGCCTTTGGCTGTATGATAGGTGGGCGAGCCACCCGTTGGGCCCACGTGTCATTCACCCAAAGGCAGTTGAAGTAAGTCAATGAAGTTGCATCCCCCTCCGTGTCGGTGCAGTATAGTCATCTCAGCGGACCTCTAGTTGGGGCCAAACGAGAGAAGTTTGATGTTTACTAGTTTATTGGTCCCCTTTGCATTTTGCGCCAAGTTTTGACCTTTGATTTAACTAATAAAATGTTAATGCATGTAAAAAAATGTTGTGTAAGTCACTTACGAAAATCAAATAATCCCAAAACACTTAGGCACGGTACATTAACTCCCTCCTCGTTTCTTATTTCGTGACATATCAACCAATGAGAGATGTGGGCCGTGTATGCTTTCAATGACTTGAGACTACCAAACATGACATGCAGTGTTTAGTTCATTGCATGTAATCCTATTAATTAGACATTAAGTTCTCTCGCCAATAGGAATAAAACAATACACCATGTATTTATTTACAGAGGGAGTAGTACATTTTTTGTGACATGCATTACTAGATATTGCTAGTCAAATACTAAAATCTAGATGGACGTGGTAGTACTCCTAAATCCAGACGGTGGTGCTACTAGTACTAGTAGTAGTACTACCAATGTACTAGGAGTACTAGCGCTGTACTACCCGTTGGTCAAATTATTACGTGTTGCTCCTCACAGTGAAGTGACAAGACCCTGCGCCAGAGATGACACCTGAGTATAGGCGTCATGTTCGGCATACCATAGTCAGCCTCACCGTCAGCAGTCACTATCATCATGGCTGTAGAGCTAGCCTTCTTACAACTAACCCTGTTCGACATATTTCCCGTGCGTAGATGCCTGTGCATTGCACGGAACACCAAGATTGGGGGTGGACGACGCCAGCAACGGCCATTGCCCCAGATTTTTCCATGGTCTTCTAGATGTGGTCGGGAGGAGATAAGGCTGACTGAGAGAGACAAGGAGTTGTTTGTAAATAGCGAACAAGTGCGGGCATCTTTTTGCAAAAATGGAGAAGTTGGTTTGTATGCGTTAGATCTAGATCCGATGGCTATTGGTGAAAGATGGGAGGCACAACATCATCACCAACTCAGGACCTGTTTGATTCGCAGGTTTTGAAAACACAGGAATAGGACACGGCAATATTACAAGTTTCAAACTGATATTACAAATGTTAGGAGTAATGCTGCACCTACGAAGAGGGAATTACTAGGAAGTTTACATAAGAACTTTCGTTACTTTAGGTGGATGCAGCATTATCGTACAAACTAAAATCCACCGCCCTAACAAGTCACTAATGGGCAAATAAGTTTTCAAGTCTCTGGACACTTGATGTTTCAAAAACAACCTCAGCTTCTGCGGAGACTTTGTCATTTAGGCTTAGACACTTGCGGTGATCAGCACACCATTCATTGTTGCGCCAGAGAACGCCAAACCTCATTACCTTGAGCACGCTTGCCTCCAGAACAAACAACCTGGCCAATTTAATCTCAGATGTGCTGCCTCGGTAGTCGATCAAATCAATTTCTGTAAGATGGAGATCAAGGCATTCGATGAGATTGTTATAGTGCAGCACATTTTTCACTTTTGGGTCTTTTTTTATCTGCAAAACAAGAGAACATATTAGAGCAACTGGCTGTATAAGATTGCCGTGTCATCAAGAGGTACCAATATCATTCGCTCATAAGATAGGGTTGGCTGGCTAGTGATATTTTCTCTCTCTCTCTCTCTCTCTCTCTCTCTCTCTCTCTTTCTGTTTCCTCTCATTTAACTAGGAGCACATAAAGAGCTTGGGCATTTTTTGCCTTCCACTATGTGGCCGATGCCATATTTTGAAAAAGTATGCCACATAATACGCATCGATGTCAAATCAAAATATTTTGGCACCACTCTCGCGATGTGAGAGAGTTGGCACCGCTGTGCACACAGACCCACATGTATAAACAAATCAATCAAACCAACTGCACCAGCTTCTCACTCTCCCAAACAAGTGTTTTTTATTGTCTCAGTCCTCTCTCTCTCTCTCCCACGCAGTGTTTTTTCATTGCATGAGTTAATTTGGCACCGGAGCAAAGTAGGTGATCCAGATTGGGGCACTAGGTGAGACATGGAGGGGCATCAATGCCAAATGCATCAGAAGTGAATTTGGCACGTGTTTTAGCCTACATAGCCCACTTTTGTACTCCCTCCGTCCCAAAATTCTTGTCTTAAACGGATGTATCTAGTTACATTTTAGTGTTAGATACATCTGTATCTAAACAAATGTAAGACAAGAATTTTGGGACGGAGGGAATACTACCTCGTATTTAGTATAAAATTTTGACCATAGATTTACCTAAGAAAATGCCAATGCATGTCACTAAAAATTACACCATTTGAAATTATTCTCAAATACGAATCCAACGATATAGTTCTTAGTGACATGCATTAACATTTTGTCAATTAAATCTATGGTCAAATTTTGATACTACAAAATTGGAAGAGTAAACCAGGACGGAGGTAGTACTTTCTCTTAGGGTAACCATAGAGTTACTGGAGTAGTCTAAGTTACTTTCCACTATGACTAGCCTAGGCTACTATAGTAGTACAACATAAAAACGATGCAGGTGATCACGTGAGAAAAAAATACTAAAAACATTTATTTCGGTGAAGTGCGTAGATGCAGTTTTGAACACTACACTTGTCATCCTAAATTGAGCTACATTGTGATCACCATTTACTAATGGGAAAGAAGTTTCACCTCAATGGTAGCTTCTCCGTGCACGGAAAGCATGTAAGGAATCCAACAACTTGATCCAGATTGGGGCCGATAGATTTTAGTGCCAAGATCTTCACTGTGCGCATGGACTGGGTCAAGCTTATGGGAATCATTTTCTGGAAGACGGTCGTAAATACATCAAGAAGAAATTTAAAAATGTGAATTTCAAGAAGACAGAGAAGAAGATGAGTGTTGTACATGAACGATTACGGATCCAATAAAGAGTTCGGAGAATTTGGCAGACGAGTACACCAACACTGTCAATTTCGGCGCGTCAATGACCCTGATTTTTGTTGGACCTTCTAGATCTGATACAAGCAATCTCTCAAGGAAAGGCGCATTCTCAATGACCATAACATGCAACAGCTGGAGTGATCTCTTCCCAATTGATGTCTTGTTGCGGGGCCAGCAAGACACATAAATCCATCAGAGATTTGTCGAGGCGATGTGGAGGCTAATGAACCCGTGGATCTGCTCAAGACGAAGGTACTCGAGCACAGTACAGCTGCGGAGCAGGTGCTCCATAGCCTTCTTCGAGATGACAACGTCGAAGAGGTCGAGCTGCTTGAGTTGAGGGACAAGAAGGGCGGGCGCGGCATTAATCTGGGGAAGATAGCAGGAGCTGAAGCTGGTGCGGCACAGTGTTGGCGTGAGGCGGAGCGCGGACGGCGGCAGAGAGCGACATTGTCCAGCTTCAAAGCTGAGCTCCTCGAGCTGATCTAGGGCAGGGGATAAGAACCACTCGTCGAACTTGGGTTGGACCTTGCAGTTGGTACTGAACATGCGGATGTCAACGCGTCTGGCTGGCCCAGGGTGCGATGAAAGGATCTTGGAGACTGCGGCCATGCGTTTGCAAACCCCGTCGCAGAGGCAGCTGTTGACGGTGAGGTTGAGGGAGACGCGGCGCCAGAGGGGGCGCCACCACCAGGAGAGCAGGGCGGTCCGCACGGCAGATTTGGTGGGGAGGAGGCCGATGATGATGAGCAGCATGTCATCGGGGAGGCTGCTGATGAAGTCCAGGCTCGCCGGATGCGGTTTTGGCTCGAGCCGCCTCCGCTTGTTGGCTGCCTCGCCGTCCATCTCAACCGGCGGCGACACCGGTGAACACGTGTGCTGGTGTGTGTTGTGTGTTGGGTGTGCGCGAGTGTGTCCTTCTGTGCATGCCGCCGCGCAGTGGTGAATTGTGCGCGAGTGCGTCCTTCATGCGCAAGAAGTGTGTCCTCAATATGCCCTCAATTTACTAGCGTGCGGGGTGCTACCCCGAGTGGTTTCAACTTTTTTTACTTCACCGCGTGTCAGATGGGCCTCTAGTTTACTTATTTTCACCCACTGCCACATGGGCCAGCACACGAAGATAAAGAACACGAGCTGGCAAGGCAGCATGTGGACTGGTTGACCGGTCAACTAAACAATATACGGAGCTATACGCTAACACAATGAGCGTATAATCCGTCAGTATAGAGAGTTCGAGTGAGAGGGGAGGCCCGGGAGAGATAGCAGAGAGAGAGAGAGAGAAAGAGCTACTCCCTCCATTCGATAATGTAGTTCCAACATTTTTTTTTAAAGTCAAACTTTTGAAACTTTGACCAAGTTTATAAAGAAATTACTTATATCTACAATACCAAAGATAAATGATAGTATGAAGTAAGTACATGTTGTGATGAATCTAATTATAGTTCCAGATGTAAATGTTTTTCTCCATATATACCTGGTCAAACTTTTCTGAGGTTTGACTTTTCAAAACATCCATATGCTTATGGACGTGACAGAGTCCCTAACTAGAGAGAGAGAGAGAGAGAGAGAGAGAGGGATAGAAAGAGTGAGTGAAAAAAGTGTGTGTGTGTGTGTGTGTGTGTGTGTGTGTGTGAAAGAGACATGGACAACATAGGATAAAAGTAGAGAAAAAGTGTGTGTGTCTTATGCAAACATATCACACATGTATCTTCGACAACAGAGGCAAGGTGAGGAGATAGTGTGTGGTTGTTTGGAACCGAGAGAGCAAGACCCCTAACACGTGGCCAAGAGGGGTCTGACAAACAAGGGAGAGAGGTCGAGAGAGACATACGGAGAAAATGCAGACATGGGGAGGAGAGAGTATACGTCTGTCATACAGAGATCCCCTAGAGATCGTGATGGCACTACATGGGTGGGAGATCGAGTGACAAGTTGTGTGCGCGATAAAAGATGCCCCGAGAGATATCGAGATAGACGTATGGATGGAAGGAGACAATATGTGTGTTCCTTATGGCTAGTGAGAGATAATCATACTTAGGAGGGGGAGTGCTTGCGCCTATGATGGAGTGAGCGATTATGGTACTTAGGGGGGTGCGTGTCACATGGAGAGAGAACAAGGGTGGAGAGTTTTGGATGGGTCTATATGTATAGTGCGAGCGAGACATGTGTATGTGTGAACCAGGGAGATATAAGGTCAATTTGGTTTGCGTCCTAAGCATCTTTTGCCTGGCCTGGGGTTGTGCCTGGATTTCATGCACGCTTGTTTGGTTGCTACCCTGTGAAAAAGAAAGCCCTCCTGACCTGGATTCCCTTGCACTTTAATTAGCCTAGCAGGACTCCAGCCACTGCAAGTAGCCTGGCCCAGGCGACCGATTTCGAACGCCTGGCCGTGCCTGGTCGTGCGGCCACGAGGCTAACAGCAGCCTGGATGGATATTAGCATTAAATAATTGCTGCATGGATTGATTGATGGGACGTTGATGCTTTGCGTGGCCCAGGCATGAACCAAACGCTTCAGCACCACACAAGCCTGGCCAGGCAGAAAGATTTTACATCTCACGTCCACACTAGGCAGTACTGGCCATCAAGGCATGAGGGTCAGGTCACGAACCAAACTGACCAATAAAGTTTGAGAGAGATTGAGGAGCCCCGGTAAGGCTGAGTGGTGCGTCAGATAGCTGAGAGGGGGAAAGAGATATTCCATCCGCTCGATTATGCAGTGCATGTAAATTTTTTAGAAGTCAAACTTTGTAAACTTTGATCACGTTTACGCAAATGTTATTTATATCTACAATACCAAAGATACATCATACAAAACTACATCTCATGTTGAATCTAATGGTATATGTTTGTCGTTCTAGATGTAATTGTTTTTCTCCACGTACATGGTCAAACTTTGTGATGTTTGACTTTTCAATAAATCTATGTGCTACGGACCGAGGAGAGTGCCTAAGTCGAGACAGATCAAGTGCATGTGAAGGAGAATGAGTAAGTGTGCAAAAGGAGTATGTGTGTGAAAGAGAAAGTAACAACAAACGATAAATTAGAGAGAGAGTGTGTGAAAGAGAAAGTGACAACAAATGATAAATTAGAGAGAGAGTGTTTGTTTTTTCGTTTCTTATGCGAACATATCACGCATGCATCTCCGAGATAGAAAAGAGAGGCGAGGAGATACACGAAGATAGCTAGTGTGTGATTGTTTGCAACGGAGAGAGACACCCCTGTAGCACATGTCCAATAGAGGTCTGGCCAACAAGGAACAAAGGTCAAGAGGGACACATGGAGGACATGGACGCATGGGGAGGGAGAGAGGGTGTGTTTGTGATAGAGAGATCCCCTCGAGATCGTGAGGGGACTATATGGGTGGGAGATCAAGGGAGGTGCGTGCGCGATAGAAAGATGCCCCGAGAGAAATCTAGACAGACTATGCACATGTTTGTGATGGAGACTAAGATTAGCTAGTCATATACATATAGGGGGGACTGCGTGTGCCTAGAATTGAGTGAGAGACCATCATACTTGGCTAGCTAGGCATGAGACTGTGTGTGTGTGCGTGTGAGATGGAGAGAGAACGAGGGAGAGAGATAGAGTTTTAGATGGGCCTATCGAGTGCGAGTGAGATATGCATGTGTATGTGTGACCCAGGTAGCTGGAGAGTTTGAGAGAGAGGGGGAAGAGCTTTGAGACGATAGAGTGGTGCATGAGAGAGTTACGGGCAATGATCCAAGGAATTTGTGTGTGTACGATGAGTGCACCCAAGATATCTAGCTTGGACTAGGTAGAGTATCATACATAGTGTGCGAGAGAGACCTATAGATGGAGTATATATGCATGCGAACTAGAAAGACCCCCCCCCCACACACACACACAAAAAGAGAGATTGAGATGGAGAGAAAGGGAGAGGGACCAAAAAGGTTTGTGCGTCAGATGTGTGCGACAGAATTGAAGATTGTCGGCGAGAGAGCGAGCGAGCGAGCGAGCGAGAGAGAGAGAGAGAGAGAGAGAGAGAGCAGGAGTCCGGGAGAGGGGAAGGTCGCATTTTATGCATCAAAGACTGATATAAACCATATTTCGATATAAACTTGCATTCAAATATTTAAATTGGATAACATGTTGTCTGCAATCCACACATGAACAGATATATGCGTATATCAAACAAGTTCATTAATTTGACTTTCAACATGTTCACGGAGTACTATAATACTGTACAGCATGCTACTCGATTGAGGTTTTCAATTTTGGATTTAGTTCACTATTTTGACCTAGTGAACGAGCTATTTCATTGAATCGAGATATTTCATTTTGGATTTGATTCGCGTTTTTGAGTGGGTCAACTATTTGTCATATAGTAAATCGCTAGCAACGAGCATGTAAAAACACATTACTCCCAAGCATCGTCTCTCCATCTAAAAAAGAAGTGGCAAGCTAATATTTCAAAATTTGATTCAAATCGACTTGGTAAGCTAGACGTGCATGCTCGTTCTCCCAAAATTTGAACGAACCGTTAAACATCCTCTGCTCGGTGGAATTCGCCCGAGCAAATAAATGGGAGACGTGAAATTACCATCCTATGTGGGACACACATCAATTAGCCCGTTGTACATCGAGGGTAGGTTCGTAACTTCATCCAAGCGCGCCTTCTCCTCGGCTGAAATGACATGTGCCGAATAATTCATAAACCATGGACGGCAAAACACGCTCTCCTCGCCCGAAATAGCTCACGCCCACTATTTCAAAACACGTTCTCCTCTCCCGAAATCGCTCCCGCCCACTATTTGGGGAGAAGCAAAGTTACTCTACTACCCCGACCCTCAGTACACAGACCCAAGCCGAGAAGCCTAAAGGCAGCGGTAAAACTATAACTCCCCCTCACATTTCAGACAAATGCGTCCGTAAGACATGGTTCCACTCCCCTCCCAATTCTCCCCCCATTCATACCTGGTGGGTGCCAAATCACCTTCTCCCCGGGAAGCTCCCTTCTCCCGAGCCGCGAAACCTCAGCCCCTCCTCCATGGTGCCCCCTACCGCACCAATTTCACAGCCGCCCTCCTCCCTGATGCCGGAGACGTTGTCCATTTGCCGTCGTGCACTGGGTCTTGTGCCTCTTACTCTGTGCTGCTAGAGCTGCCTCGACGACGGCCGCGTGAACCGTACCGGAGCCGATTCACCCCCGCCGTTGTGCACGGTGCCAGAGCAGCTCCAACTTCAGATCCTTCCAGAGTCCCGGCACTGCTTCCCCATAGCCGTCGACTGTCGCGACATCGTTGTTTCCCTACCGCCGGTCGCCACCGCAACCGCGCCGGCCTCACCGACTCGGCAGCTGGACCTGCCTACTTCACCATGCCGCCAGATAGGTCGCACCCTCATATCAAATCACTTTATTTAGGCGTCGGTTGCCTGAATTTTTATTCTGGGCCAATCGATTCCCAATGGGAAGCAACACCCCTCGAGGCGACGGAGCTCCTAGGCTGCCGGTTGGCTGGTGTCTAACGTAAGGGTGCAGGGCCGCAACTTTGCCGTGAAGCGGCGCTTAGATGGCTATCTTAGAGTTGCGTGGGTTGAAGGTACTGCCGCCGCCGGATCTGGATGACGAGGAGTCTTTGTGGATTGGCCCGAGGGCGGCGCAACCACGGCAGTGCGGTGGGGCGGGGAGCGGGGTTTTGGCCGGGGCCACAGACGGCGGAGGCAGGCTGCTCTGCCGTTGGTCGCTGGCTCTTCGAGGAAGATTCTGAACAGTGTCAGCCGGGAGGCACAAGACGGCCATCAAGCCATCCGGCGTAGATCGAACAATACCAAAATAAAATAAAATCGAGTGACCCCAATTTAGTCTTCAGTCAACAGATGTGTGACCACTCTCGTACCTTGCTGTTGATCTCTTAGTGTATTTCTTCAGATCAAAGAGATATGTCGTTCTTAACATTATGCATTATCTGCATCTTTAGCCACACCGTCTTCCAACTCACCGCAGCTGCTCCAACAAGGGAAGCATACACCAGAAGGCCTCTATAGTCCCCACTCAACAGTTCCCTGCATCGAATGCGCGTGCCCGACATGGACAACCACAACAACTGCAGGGCCATCGACAAGTAAGCACATGATGCTCACTCCTATGGATGGCGGCCAGATAGGTTGTACCCTCATCTTACTTGTGTGCAACATTTATGGCTTGGTTATTCATCTAAACATGGAAAATAGATTATCTCATTTCACTGTATATTCATGCTGGTCTCTTACGAGTCTTGTTCAGGAGTTAACGTTGTTCCATAGTTCAGCTAAGATACTTGTTCTTTAGGTAAAGCTGTTCCATAGTTATCATCCATCAACCAACGCTATCCCACAGGCTAGTGATTATAGTATTATACCACTTCTAGTATTACCTATGTTGTTCTTTAATACTTTTGTGGGCCATCTAGTTAATCTCAAGTACAAATGATACATATTATGTAGCTTTCATCTGTGTTCTCCCTTTAGTGTTTGAGACCTGTTGCTGCTAGTTAACCCCAGTCCTACTATTTATGTCATCTCCTACAGGCACTCACTGCATAAATCTAACTACTAGTTGTCTTCCATGCATGTCAGATATAATTGCACACACTGATATATCCACAAGAACCTCACAGAGCAATGTAAAGGCCAATAAACTTGATGTCAATGATACCCAATACGATGGAACATGTAAAGGCAGTTCTTCAAAAGATTGCAGAAAGATGATGAATCCTCTTTGTCCCATAAGGTCCTTGCTCTAACTTGGCCTGTGATATGGGTACAACATACATCTAATGTCCTGGAGTGTCGCTACTCTGTTGCAATGCCATGTGCTTAGCATGCTGATCATGCCTGTAAATATGTCATGCCTTCCTGTTTTTCAGTACCTATTCCATTCATGATAACATGTTTTCAAATTCAAGTACTATCATTCTACTATATCGCAATGCCATCTGCTTAATTTGGACATCATGCTTCTGAATATCTTATGCATTGTTATTCATCAGTATGTACTTCATTTGTCTACCATACCATGTTTTTTACATTGAAGTGTTGTTCTAGTGCTTTGTTGCAATGCCATATTAGTTTCCCAATCATACACATGTATATGTTGCCTTAGTTTTTTCTATACGTATTCCGCTAGCATACAGTTTTACATTTAACTAGTGTTTTTTTGTTGTGTTGTCCTGTCGTATCCCTAGCTCTTACACCATACTCCCTTCGTCCAGATTACATGTTGCTGAAATGGATAAAAAAGGATGTATCTAGAACTGAAATACGCCTAGACTCATCCAGTTTTTCCTTATGGAGGGAATACATGTCAATATGTCATGCCTTTCCATTCTTCAGTACCTGTTCCATCTCTCTGATGTAGCATATTTTATAATTAAAGCACCATTCTTCTATACAAGGCATGCAAGGGGAAGACGACTATGTTAGAATCTGAAGGGTTACAAACAAGGCATTTGCAAAAGAACCAACTCCAATTTTTATAGATACTGCTCCAGCACAGAGAAGCCCAACTCCTTCTAATAATAAACAGATTCCAGTGGCCAAAGAACTAGTCCGCTCTAGTCCAGCAAAAATATGTCAACTCCATTCTAAGAAGCGTGTGCGTATCCTTGCATCATGAAATTTTATAGCATGTTGATCATATTTTCTACATGTTTCTTACCCATCTCTCTTTTAGAAAACAAGCTTAACAGATAGAAGAATTTCTGCACTGGTATCGTATGTGAGGAAAGATTCTTGCAGGAATTCTCTGTGCTCCAATGCAGATGTAAGTACCTGTTGTATATCACTATATTTTTACATCAGCATGTATTTTGTTAATCAGCGTGAATCCAACCTTTATCTGATCTAAATTTAGTTGCAGCAAAATGTATGATTAAAGGCCACAATGTTGATTTTTGTAAGGAAAACTACCTGGTAGTTTTGCATCCTGAGCTGCATGAGTGTACTATATCATATCAATGGGTTTGAATACTTTGGTTCTGCAATGGGTTTTCAGTGTTTTTTTACTGTGTTGTCCTGTCGTATCCCTAGCTCTTACATCATACTCCCTCCGTCCGGATTACATGTCGCAGAAATGGATAAAACTGGATGTATCTAGAATTGAAATATACCTAGACCCATCCATTTATTTCCGGATGGAGGGAATACATGTCAATATGTCATCCTTTCTATTCTTTAGTACCTATTCCATCTCTGCTGTAGCATGTTTTATAATTGAAGCACCATTCTTCTATATAAGGCATGCAAGGGGAAGACAGCTATGTTAGAATCTGAAGGGTTACAAACCAGGTCTTTGCAAAAGATCCAAATGCCAGGAGATAATAAACCAACTCCATTTTCATAGATACTGCTCCAGCACAGAGAAACCCAACTCCCACTGATAATAAGCAGATTCCAATGGCCAAAGAACTAGTCCGCTCCAGTTCAGCAAAAGAATGTCAACTCCATTCTAAGAAGCGTGTGCGTATCCTCGCATCATGAAATTTTATAGCATTCTGATCATATTTTCTACATGTTTCTTACCCATTTCTCTTTTAGCAAATAAGGTTAAACGATAGAAGACTTCCTCCATTGGGATCGTATTCAAGGAAAATATCTTGCGGGAATTCTCTGTGCTCCAATGCTGATGTAAGTACCTGTTGTATATCACTATATTTTTACATCAGCATGTATTTTGTTAATCGGCGTGAATCTAGCCTTTAACTGATCTAAAATTAGTTGTAGCAAAAGGTTAAAGGCGCCAATGTTGATTTTTGTAAGGAAAACTGCCTGGTAGTTTTGCATAATGAGCTGCATGAGTGTACTATCTCATATCATGCACATTACTAAATTGTAGTGCTTCTCTGGTTGCCCATTCATTCATTGTGTCAATGTTGCTTTCGTATTACCTTGCCTGGCTGATGGTAGTTGTGCCATATTGTGTTAATTTGGTGTAGGCTAGTTGCCCTAACGTTTGTTGTGTCAATGTTGCTTTCCTATTATCTGACTTGGCCAATGATAGCAATGCTAGTGTGTTAATTTGGTGCAGGCTGCTGAAGATAAGAAGACAAACTCTGAAAACAACAAGGCAACCCCATTGTTTCTTTCCAATAAATCTAGGCCAGGTGATATGGAAATAACTCATGATTAATCTGTTTGGTTCCCCTCCTAATTTATGTTATGATGCAGTGGTCGAGACACTCTCCACAATCAATAATACAAGCCTGCCAAAATCGCCATCTGAATCTGTTTAGTATCCTCTGTCTCGAATGCAACAGAATAAATGTATGTTTGTGAACCAATTAATGGCTGAAGCAATGATGGAAATAGTGGAGGAATCAGAGGAGCAGAGTTGTGCGACACAACAACTGATCAGTGTTTTCAGAGACAGTGTAGCAAAGCAGCAAGAACTTTCCCACACGCTTATGGGCGTCATCAGTGCTGAGGTTGCAGATTGTGACGTTGTAGATCGTTAGGTTCTGCTCATTTATTTGCACTGGCATCAATCTTTGATTGCCCAGTGGATGTAATTTCCTGTAATATATGCTGGATGTGCAACGTTTTTCCCTGTATGCCTTACCTTTGCTTGATCGGTTTTGGTCCTGTGCATAATTGCTCGTCGTAATGGGCTCAAATTATCTAATTTGGCCTAAAGACATGTACGAACTTTAGTGAGCCCATTAAGTTAATGGGCCGTTACTAGGATGGAAGTTAATTGTCGGCCCTCTTACCTCCCGGGTCATTAACAGACGGACATCGAAGCGGGCAACAGGTGGGCCCAATTGATTTCACGGGCTGTTAACAGGCCGTTACTAAGTTTGGGCTACATATGGCCCAACTATACTGTAGGCCTTTAGCAGGCCGAAAGAGACAGTGGGCTTGTACTGGACCATGAAGAGCATGGGCCGCTAAGAGGTCGAAAGTCAGGTCGTATTGTAAATGGCCCAACTATGTTGTGGGCCTTTAGCAGGCCGAAAGAGAAACTGGGCTGGTATTGGACCATGAAGGGCATGGGCCATTAAAAGGCCAAAACTAAGGTCCGACTACAAATGGCCCAACTCATTTATGGTCCGTTAACAGGCCGAAAGGCACACATGGCCGGGAATTGGCCCAACACTTAAATGGGTCCCTAAAAGGCCAAAACTCAGGTCCGACTACAAATGGCCCAACTGATTTATGGGTCGTCAACAGGCTGAAAGAGATACCGGGCCGGAAATTGTCCCAACACTTAAATGGGCCGCTAAAAGGCCGAAACTCAAGTCCGACTACAAATGGCCCATCTGATTTATGGGCCGTCAACAGGCTGAAAGACACGTCAGGCCGGAAATTAGCCCAACATTTAAATGGGTCGCTAAAAGGCCGAAAGATGTACATCCTGAAAATTGGCCCATTCATTGAATGGGCCGTTAACAGGCCAAAATCTCATCGGGCCGATATTGAGCCCAAATATATAGCGGGCTGTTAACGGGCTCGAACTGACGATGGGCTGCAACGGTGTCAAATCATTAACGGGCCGTTGACAGGCCGAATTGGCACATCTCGTATGGGCCGTGGGCTTAAATGGACCTTACACAAGTAGGCCTTATATGGGCCAACCTGCTAATTTTTACTGGGCCGGCCTTTTTCACCGGAATGGGCCACTGTTGGGCCATGCCACGTGTCGACCTATCATAGGCGCCTCCTATCCAATGAGTGGATGACATCTGCCCCAATGGTGAGGCAACACGTGTTTCCTGCGACCAATGATGATTTTACACGTGGAAAATCCCCATTGGTCTGGGCTGTTAATGGGTTATCGGATCCAAAACTAGACCCGATAGCTTAATGGCGTTCCGTTACGGTGGATGCCACGTGTCGGTCACCCTTGATGAAAGCACTTCTGTGACACGCGATTTATCGTCATGGAAGTGGACACTTCCGTGATGATAATTTTGGTAATGTCATGGAACACTTCTACGGCAGCACAAGTATGACTATATTTATTCTATCATAAAATCGTCATGGATGTACATGCATGACAAAAAACGTGACCTACTATGACAAACACGTATCATCACGGAAGTGTATTTTTTTGTAGTTTATTAAAATGCCAAGTTATTTAAATAAAAATTTAAAAGATGGCATGATAAAAGAATCCAAAAGCGTGAGTTCAAAGTTGTTGAATATGTTCTTTTGTACAACTCTCATTTCAGATTTTTTGTAGGAAAACTCTTCTCCAAATGGGAAGGACCCTATGTTATTGAGGGGTTATACCCGAAGGTTGTCAACGGGCAAAGAATAAAACATTATATCTCACGTACGCCCATTAATATTGAAAGCAATATTATCCAAACTATGACACCGGAATAACACACAAAAGAAACCTTTCGGAACACCCCAGAATTGTGAAAAAAGAGGAGGTGCGTGATACAATAAGTAAACGGACTCCGAAAAATCCACAAAAGTTTTTTTGTCAGTTTTGGAATATTTAAAAAATTAGGAAGATAAGAAACTACCATGAAGGTGACCCTGGTGGGCACAACCCACCTGGGCGCGCCTGGCAAGCCAGGCACGCCCAGGTGGGTTGTGCCCACCTCGGGTACCTTTCTGACTCCGTTTTTCTTCCATTTGCTTGTTTCCCAAGATAAAAAATCTTTATATACCCCTCGAACCTATTGACCACCGTATCATGGAGAATCTCATGTTTTCTTTTCCTTGCTGTTTTCTGACAGATCCCATCTACCATGGCCGCTTCACGGTCCTCCAAGGACAAGTTCTTCGAGAACGTCATCAACCCATATTTGAAGGAGGTGATGCAGCACCCTCAGGCTATCCAGATGCATGAGGGGGTGCTTCACATCCGCGATGTGCGAGGTCCCAAAGGGATGGAAACCATGGAGGCCAGGCTTGAAGCTATAGAGGAGGAGGTCTTCCGCTGCAAGGGGATGGTGGAACATGGACTCAATGCCAATCACCTCATGATTGCAGACTACACCCGTGATCTCAAGGTGGATGGCAAGTCCATGAAGGACATCGTCTTCACCTTCAACGAGCAAATCAACTTCCTCCAAAGCCAGATCTACGATCTCCAAAACCAAGTCTTTAATTATGAGGCGAGGTTTAAAGGTATGAGTTTAGCTGCCAATTGCTGGACCCGTGAGACTCACTCCTCCCCTTATGATGGTGACCCTCTGCCATGGAAACCCGAGGATAAGATCGTTGCTTCATCAAGACCACCTCCTTCTTCATCACCAAAAGAAACTTGAGTATCGGGTATGGGCACTCCCCTTGGATTGTGCCAAGCTTGGGGGAGGTGCCCCGGTATTGTATCACCTCCACTATATTTTACCTTTACTTATCTTAGTTCGATCCATAGTTATCTTTTGATTTAGTTGAATAAAGTTTAATTCAATCCTTTCTTTTTGAGAGTTTGCTTAGTAATCTATCCTTGTAATCGTGTGCGAGATATATAATAAAGTTTAATTTTAGTTTTGCTTTCTTTACTTTGATGTTCAATAAAAAGAAAGGAAATAAATGAAAAAGATCATATGCTAATCCTATGGTAAGTAATGACATCACATAAGGAAGAGTGTAAGTAGAAATTTTATTGGAGATTTACAAACATAGCATTGGTCAATGATGCAATTCATGAAAAAATTAATAAAGGAAGAGAAGATTCACATGCAAATACACTATCTTGGACATCTCTTGTGATTGTGATCCCCCATCAAAATATTATATGCCAAAATTGTTGACATTGGACAAGGAAGACAACATAATGATTTATGTTCATTCATATTCACATAGAAGTTATATTGTCATAGATCCTTTAACATGTGGTGCTTGCCCCTATCTTTGCAAGCAAAAAATTCCGCACTAAGTATAGATACTACTTGTGCATCCAAAAACCCCTAAACCCAAATCTTATTTTGAGAGTCCACTATACCTACCTAGGATTGAGTAAGATCTTTCAAGTAAGTTGTCATCGGTGCAATAAGGCAATAAAAATTTCTTCTAAAAGTGTTAGATCATTTAGTGTAAGAGAAAATTGAGCGTTGTACGAACTTGTGATGGCAAAGAATAAAAGCGATAGACTGCATAATAAAGGGTGCTATCACAAGGGGCAATATAACGTGACATTCTTTTGCACTAAGAGATTGAGCATACAAACAAAAAGTGCATGCCAACCTCTGCTTCCCTCTGCGAAGGGCCTATCTTTTACTTTCATATATTTATTTTTATGCAAAGAGTGAAAGTTTTTCTCTCTATTCCTTTTTATTTTCTCTTTTGGCAAGCATCATGTGGTGAGGAAAAATCTAGGCACATATATCCTGTTGGATGTGGATAGCATGAGTTATTATTGGTGACATCACCTTTGAGGTGAATATGTTGGGAGGCAAAACTATAAGCCCCTATCTCTCTATGTGTCCGATTGAAATGTTTTGCTCATGTGTACGCGATGAGTGTTAGCAATCATAGAAGACTATATGATGGTTGAGTATGTGGACTTGCCTAAAGGCTCCAATACGTGACCCTTCCTAAAAAGATGATGAATTGTAGTTGCAAAGTTGACTGAGAACATAGTTTGTTGGTTTCCAATAGAGTTTATGCTTTATGCTTTGATGCTGTGATGAATCGTTACTTATTCATGAGAAGTCTATGATAAAAGGTTTATGTTAAAGTTTTTTTTGTTATAATAATATACATGATGCTTCTATGCCCGTATTTTGTTTTTATGGACACCTCTCTCTATAAGCATGTGGACATGTTTTTCAATTTCGGTTTTCGCTTGAGGACAAGCGAGGTCTAAGCTTGGGGGAGTTGATACATCCATTTTGCATCGTGTTTATCTATTGTTATTTATATTGTTTTTATGCACAATAGTGCTTTTTGGAGTAATTCTAATGCCCTTTCTCTCATAATATGCAAGGTACACACAAAAGGGGAGAATTCCGGTAGCTGGAAATCTGGACCTAAAAAAGCTACATCAAGCTACCTATTCTGCACAACTCCAAATGAGCTGAAACTTTATGGGGATTTTTATGGAATATATAAGAAATATTGGAGCCAATAAGTACCAGAGGGGGCTCACCAGGTGAGTACAACCCACATGGGCTCGCCAGGAGCCCAAGCGCGCCCTGTTGGGTTCTGCCCTCCTCGGCCCACCTTCGGTGCCCCTCTTTTGGTATATAAGTCATTTTGACCTAGAAAAAATAAGGGGAGGACTTTTGGGATGAAGCACCGCTGTCTCGAGGTGAAAGTTGGGTAGGAGCACTTTTGCCCTCCGGCGGAGCAATTCCGCCGGGGGAGCTTCCCTCCCAGAGGGGCAAATCATCGTCATCATCATCACCAACAACTCTCCCATCTTGGGGAGGGCAATCTCCATCAACATGTTCAACAACACCATCTCCTCTCAAGCCCTAGTTCATCTCTTGTGTTCAATCTTTGTACCTGAACTATAGATTGGTACTTGTGGGTGACTAGTAGTGTTGTTTAAATCTTGTAGTTGATTACTATATGGTTTATCTGGTGGAAGATTATATGTTCAGATCCAATATGCTATTTAATACCCCTCTGATCTTGAGCATGATTATCATTTGTGAGTAGTTACTTTTGTTCTTGAGGTCACAGGAGAAATCTTGTTGCACGTAATCATGTGAATTTTATATGTGTTCGATATTTTGATGGCATGTGTGTTGTGATTCCCTTAGTGGTGTCACATGAATGTCGACTACATGACACATCACCATATTTGGGCCTAATAGAATGCATTGTGGAGTAGTTCTTAGATGATGGGTTGTAAGAGTGGCAGAAGTTTAAACCCTAGTTTATGCACTATTCCGTAAGGGACCGATTGGATCCAAAAGTTTAATGCTATGGTTAGAATTTTTCTTAATACTTTTCTCGTAGTTGTGGATGCTTGCGAGGGGGTGATACGTCTCCAACGTATCTATAATTTTTTATTGTTCCATGCTATTATATTATCATTCTTGGATGTTTTATAATCATTTTATAGTCATTTTATATCATTTTTGGTACTAACCTATTAACATAGTGCCAAGTGCCAGTTGTTGTTTTTTGCATGTTTTTACATCGCAGGTAATCAATATCAAACGGAGTCCAAATGCAGTGAAACTTTTTGTGGATTTTTTTGGACCATAAGACACCCAGTGGGCTGGAGAAGCGCCCTGGTGGGTTGTACCCACTTCGGTTCCCCAAGGAATGCCTCTTTGCTCTATAAATACCCCAATAATCTAGAAACCCTAGGGGAGTCGACGAAAATCAATTCCAGTAGTCGCAGAGTCCAGAACCACCAGATCCAATCTAGAAACCATCACGGAGGGGTTCACCACTTCCATTGGTGCCTCTCTGATGATGTGTGAGTAGTTCTTTGTAGACCTTTGGTTCCGTAGTTAGTAGCTATATGGCTTCCTCTCTCTCGTTTGATTCTCAATACAATGGTCTCTTGGAGATATGTATGATGCAACTCTTTTGCGGTGTGTTTGTTGGGATCCGATGAACTTTGAGTTTATGATCAGATCTATCTTTTTATCCATGAAAATTATTTGAGCTTCTTTGATCTCTTATATACATGATTTCTTATAGCCTCATATTTCTTCTTCGATATTTGGATTTTGTTTGGCCAACTTGATCTATTTATCTTGCAATGGAAGAGGTGCTTTGTACTGGGTTCGATCTTATGGTGCTTGATCCCAGTAACAGAAGGGGAACCGGCATGTATGTATCATTGGTACTAAGGATAAAACTATGGGGTCTATTTCTACATAAATAGATCTTGTCTACATCATGTCATCGTTCTTATTGCATTACTCTGTTTCTCCATGAACTTAATACACTAGATGCATGCTGGATAGCGGTCAATGTGTGGAGTAATAGTAGTAGATGCAGGCAGGAGTTGGTCTACTAATCTTGGACGTGATGCCTATATAGTGATCATTGCCTGGATATCGTCATGATTATTTGAAGTTCTATCAATTGCCCAACAGTAATTTGTTTACCCATCATTGCTATTATTGTCGAGAGAAGCCACCAGTGAAACCTACAGCCCCCGGGTCTCTTTCTCATATTATTTACCTTTGTGATCTATTTTATTTTCCTTTTATTTTCAGATCTATTAAACCCAAAAATACAAAAATATATTGCTGCAATTTATTTTATTTGGCATTCGATCTATCAATCTACTACAATTTATTCACATCCGTTTGCCAATTTGTGGCACCGCTACCCGAAAGGGATTGACAACCCCTTTAATACATCGGGTTGCGAGTATTTGTTATTTGTGTGAAGGTGTCGTTATGTATTGTTGCTTGGTTCTCCTACTGGTTCGATAACCTTGGTTTCATCACTGAGGGAAATACCTACCGTCGTTGTGTTGCATCATCCCTTCCTCTTTGGGGAAATACCAACGTAGCTTCAAGCCGCATCAGGGGGTTAATCATAAGTAGGAGGTTTGTTCAAGTAAGAACAGCACCTAAGCACCGGTCCACCCACATATCAAATTATCAAAGTAGTGAACACAAATCAAACCAACATGGTGAAAGTGACTAGATGAAATTCCCGTGTACCCTCAAGAAAACTTTGCTTATCATAAGAGACCGTTTTGGCCTGTCCTTTGCCTCGAAAGGATTGGGCTACCTTGCTGCACTTTTGTTACTATTATCATTACTTGCTCGTTACAAATTATCTTGCTATCAAACTACTCGTTACTGAAAACTACTTGTCATTTCCTTCTGCTCCTCGTTGGGTTCGACACTCTTACTTATGGAAAGGACCATGATTGATCCCCTATACTTGTGGGTCATCATGTGGCCACCGGGATGTTGTTGGCACTGTCCTTCTCCGGTGCCTCCTGCTCCCGTTTCGGTCGCAGGGGGAGTGGTGACGAAGCCGCCCGGGCCAGCCACGTCCCCCGTGGCGTCCATGTCCCCGTGCATCCCCATAGCCCCCACGTCTTCGGTGACTGCGTGCAAAGGAGCCTTCGAGGTGGATGGGTGAGCTGCGGCACCGGACTTTTTCTTGGGCGCCATGCATGATGAAGCCATTGATGGAGAAAATGACAATGAAGATGACGCAGTTCTTACACTCTCGGGTTCACGCAAGCGCTTCCCCCTACCTGGCGCGCCAAAGATGTCATGGGAAAACACGACCACCTATGGGGCCATTGGCCCCTTTTGGTTCGACAGGGGGAAGAGCACATTGCACAAAGAGCGGAGGGTGTAGAGTAGCACGGCAACAATCACACGTGCAGTTTTTACCCAGATTCGGGCGCCGCGAGGCGTAAAACCCTACTCCTGCTTTGGTGGATTTATGAGAGGACCGTGTGGAGATGTAGCGCTCTTGCCCGGCAAGGTCGCCTTGAGACGAGAGCAGCTACACGCATATGACAGTACAAAGGTCCGAATCCTTTCTAAGGTTGCCAAGGCCCTCCTTTTATAGGTTAAGGGGTCACCACAATGGCAAATCAGTCATTGCATACTGATTACATAGCAAGTAGTGTTGTCATACCTAACTCTGCAGATAGGACAAGGTGCATTAAATGCACTGCTTAGAGTCACATCGTGGCGTAAACCGGCAAGCCTTGTTATGCCGTTCAGCCACCTTTTTGCCTGCCTACATGACACGTCCCTAGACGGGTGTCATTTGGAGGTGATTTCCCTTGGAAATGGTTGCCACATGCCAAATAACAGCCACTTAATCACTTGGGGGCTCGACACCGCATCGATTGGTGACTTGCGCTGCTGTGAGGTGGAGCGGTGGAGCCTTGGCAGGGTATTCCACCCTCGGTGTCCCTGGCAAGCTTGCCGCGGCAGTCCTGAGACTTGTCTTTGGGGCAACCTCGACCTCGCCAGGCTCGCCTGCCTGGCAAGGGAGGTTTTTCCTTAGTGATATCTTGCTCCTTCAGCTTGACTTGGTCTTCTTGATCCGCCCTTTGGTTTCTCAAAGGGCTATCTCTCCGGCTCGGTCATGTCTTGGATGTTGCAACTTTGCTCCCGAGCGTGTGTATAGTCCGGGCAACACATGCATAGGGTTTGTTGCACCGACAGAGTATTACAGTACGGACCCACCAGGTCCACTCTCGAACGCAAGCAAGTGCCTCTTTACTACTCAGATGCACCCCCTTGATTTTTTTCCTCTAATCCACCCTACTGATATCTGAGACCCACATCATTGTCAATGTATAGTCATTTGACGACAGAATTGCACAATGTATAGTCTATTAATGACATAATTGCACAATTCATTATTTTTTGAGGATTTGTTTAGACGAAGCAGGGTATAAACTGGATTGCGTGGTCTATATGGCCCATCTAACAACATGACCAGCCCAACAGTTTTTTGCTTTAGGAAAATAGGTAGCCCACCATTTCTTTTTGAAGAATACCCAACCTGGGCCTATTTGTTTTTTCCGACTTACTGGGCTGCAAATCTTTCAAGACGAGGAGGGATGCATTTCTTCCTGACCAGAATATGGGAAGCAAAGCTTAAAAGTAATATGAAATGGGTTGCAAATTCCTATATATATATATATATATAGCAAATGGGCAATTAGTTTCGTTTTTGGTTTTTGTTCTTCACTGATATTTTATGTTTCATTGGATTTTAACATAACATAATATTATTTTATTTATAAATTAGTTTTAGTATCGCTCTAATTTTGGTATTAAAAAAATTTGTACCCCAACAAAAATATGTGAATTTTTTAAAATTTCGCATATTTTTAGTTCAAATTTTAACCCTGGTACTGACCAAAAAATGGGCAGCAATTCTAAAAATGGAAAATGTGTTGCAATAAATTCCATATGAATTAGCAAATGGGTTGTAAATTATAAAAATAATAGAAAATGGGTTGTAAACGCCACAGATTTTGCGGCTGACTTGTTTACGCAAGGCTTTGTCAAGTTATAGTCAACACACGATTCTAACTGCAGTGATTGTTGGATGTCCATCCAATGGCCGACGTGCTTCTTCAATCGTTGATCTTCCTGCTACAGCCGCCTAAACCAGCGCCGGCAGGACTGCCTGCTCCCTCCTCTTATGGCCGGTTGTGATGCCCCGTAGGCTTCACCAGCCCACCCTACTCCCTCCGCTGACCTGGCCATCCCTCTACCCACCCGCACCTCCTGTTATTCTCTGACGATGGCAGCCTCATGCCGTAGCTGAACCAGTCAACTGTCATACTCCCCTCAGTGTGTGCATCCACTGATGTGTCTTCGCCGGCTCTGGGTTATTCCATTCCAAGGCCTCACCGTCATCCACCGCGTTGGTACTCTAGGCGCACCGTGCCCAACGTGGTCAACATTCAACAAACAACAACCATCAGAATAGGGATGTACGTGGAGAGGCTGAAAGTAGGGACCCCCATGGTCCATGGCCGCACGCAAGCAACTGCCTCATTATTACGCGAAAAAAGATTCCTCCCCCTGACATCTGGGGCCCACCAGCTATATCTTCATGCGAAAGGAATTGCCTCCTTATTATGCACAAAAATGATTCCTCCCCGTGACAACTGGGACTCACCGGATTCAGAGGCTGACCTGTGGGCCTACTAAGTTGACGCATATGGAGGGCTTTGTCAACTTAGTCAACAAACAATTCTAGCAGCAGTGACTGTTGGATGTTAATCGAACGGCCATGTTGCTTCTTCAATCTCTGATCTTCTTACACCAGTCGCCCAAACCAGCGCCGACAGGACCATCTACTCCTGCCACCAGTGGCCGGCGATGCTGACGCGTAGGCCTCACCGCCCCACCCTACTCCCACCGCTAGCTAGGCCTTCCCTCTACTCACCCACACCCCCTGTTATTATCCAGCAACAACAGCCTCAACCCGTAGCTGAGCCAGTCAACCCTCGTACTCCCCTCCGCGTGGGCATCCACTACTGCGTATTCCCCGGCTTCGGCTCGTTCCCTTCATAGGTCGCGTCGTTGTCCACCACCTTGGTGCTCACGGATGGTACGGCGTTGTCAACACAGTCAACGAATGACGGCCATCAGAAGAGGATTGTACGTTGAGAGGCTGATAGCTGGGACCATGGCCACACGCAAGGAAGTGTCTCCTTCTTACATGCAAAATAATGATTCCTCCACCTGACAGCTTGGACCCACCGGAAGGGCCTCTGTATTTTGTGAAAAAAAGTTCCCCCCTCATAGCTGGGACCCACCCACTTTATATTTGCACACAAGGAAGTGCCTCCCTATTACGTGGAAAAAAAGTTGATGACCCCTGACAGCTGGGACCCACCAGGTCGAAGCATACGTAGTGTTATCTATGTGGTCGCGAACGTGTATGTACATAGCGGTTGATCGGTCTCTTGTAGCAATGAACCGTGGCCGAGTAAGGCGCGACAAGTGTCCTAGTAGAGCCGCCAATGTGGCATGTCACACAGTTCCGTCTATATTGTGTACATGTAGGTACAAACATGCTGCAAGAACGTAAATACGGTTACATGCGTACATACTGGCAGGTCCCCGAATGCGTACAAGGACGGCATAATGTTCATCGGCGGCCAACCGGCTGGGTTGGAATGGAGGAAACAGCATAGTGTTCATCGGGAGGCAACCGACTGGGTCAGAATGCGTCGTGTTCAACAGGAGCTAGCCGGCTCTGACGGAACAACCGAAACGGGGTCTGGCGTACCGCAGAACAGAGGAAATGACCTTCTGTTCGACCGCCTATGGTCGAAACAGGATCATGTTCATCAGGAGGGGTGTGGCATACCGCAAAACAGAGGAATCAAACTTCTCTCCAACCGCCTATGGTCAAAATGTGGTCCTATTGATCGGGGGGGCGTGGCATACCGCAAAACGGGACTCCATGGGCTATTGTTCATTCACCGTCTACTGCCTTGCTCCAGCCTCCACAGGCTAATGCTCATCCACTGTCAACTTCCTCCAGCCTCCACCGACTATTGTTCATTTAGCCTCCACAGGGTCCTGTTCATCCACCCCCAACCGGTTGAGGGTGTGGTGGCCTCCTCGGGGTCCTGTTTTGTTGGGGAACGTACTAATTCAAAAAAATTCTTACGATCACGCAAGATATATCTAGGAGAAGCATAGCAACAAGCGGGGAGAGAGTGTCCACGTACCCTCGTAGACCGAAAGCGGAAGAATTTAGTAACGCGGTTGATGTAGTCAAACATCTTCACGATCCAACCGATCCAAGTACCGAACGTACGGCACCTCCATGTTCATCACACGTTCAACACGATGACGTCCATTGAGCTCTTGATCCAGTTGAGGGCGAGGGAGAGTTCCGTCAGCATGATGGCGTGGCAACGGTGATGATGAAGTTACCGGCACAGGGCTTCGCCTTAGCACTACAACGATATGATCGAGGCGTGTAACTATGGAGGGGGGCACCGCACACGGCTAAGAGAAACTTTGGTGTGCCCCCTTCCCACGTATATAAAGGAGGGGGGAAGAGGAGTCCGGCCCTAGAGGGGGCGCGCCAAAGGGGGGAGTCCTACTTGGACTCCTGGTCCAAGTAGGATTCGCCCCCCCCCTTTCCTATTTCAACTAGGAGAAGGAGGGAAGAGAAGAGGGGAGAAGGAAAGGGGGGCCACCCCCCAAACCCTAGTCCAACTCTGTTTGGGCTTGGGGGGAGCACGCCTCCACCTGGCCGCTGCCTCCTCTCCCCACTAGGGCCCATGAAGGCCCATTAACTCCCCGGGTGGTTCCGGTAACCTCCACGTACTCCCGAAAAATGCCAGAACATCCCAGAACCATTCCGATGTCCAAATGCAACCTTCCAATATATCAAATTTATGTCTCGACCATTTTGAGACTCCTCGTCATGTCCGTGATCTCATCCGGGACTCCGAACAAACTTTGGTTCATCAAATCACATAACTCATACAAATCGTCATCAAACGTTAAGCGTGCGGATCCTACGGGTTCGAGAACTATGTAGACATGACCGATACACATCTCTGGTCAATAACCAATAGTAGAACCTGGATGCTCATATTGGCTCCTACATATTCTACGAAGATCTTTATCGGTCAAACCGCATAACGCAATACGTTGTTCTCTTTGTCATCGGTATGTTACTTGCCCGAGATTCGATCGTCGGTATCATCATACCTAGTTCAATATTGTTACCGGCAAGTCTCTTTACTCGTTCCATAATGCATCATCCCGTAACTAACTCATTAGTCACATTGCTTGCAAGGCTTATAGTGATGAGCATTACCGAGAGGGCCCAGAGATACCTCTGCGATACACGGAGTGACAAATCCTAATCTTGATTTATGCCAACCCAACAAACACCTTCGGAGACACCTGTAGAGCATCTTTATAATCACCCAGTTATGTTGTGACGTTTGATAGCACACAAGGTGTTCCTCCGGTATTCAGGAGTTGCATTATCTCATAGTCAAAGGAACATGTATAAGTCATGAAGAAAGCAATAGCAATAAATTAAATGATCATAATGCTAAGCTAACGGATGGGTCTTGTCCATCACATCATTCTCTAATGATGTGATCCTGTTCATCAAATGACAACACATGTCTATGGGTAGGAAACTGAGCCATCTTTGATTAACGAGCTAGTCAAGTAGAGGCATACTAGGGACACTCTATTTGTCTATGTATTCTCACATTTACTAAGTTTACGTTTAATACAATTCTAGCATGAATAATAAACATTTATCATGATATAAGGAAATATAAATAACAACTTTATTATTGCCTCTAGGACATATTTCCTTCAGTCTCCCACTTGCACTAGAGTCAATAATCTAGATCATATCGCCATGTGATTTAACACCAATAGTTCACATCACCATGTGATTAACACCCATAGTTCACATCGACATGCAACCAACACCCAAAGGGTTTACTAGAGCCAGTAGTCTAGTGCACATCGCCATGTAATTAACACCCAAAGATTACTAAGGTATGATCATGTTTTGCTTGTGAGATAGGTCTAGTCAACGGGTCTACCACATTCAGATCCGTATGTATTTTGCAAATTTCTATGTCTTCAATGCTCTGCACGGAGCTACTCTATCTAATTGCTCCCACTTTCAATATGTATCTAGATTGAGACTTAGAGTGATCCGGATCAGTGTCAAAGCTTGCATCGACGTAACCCTTTACGATGAATTTTTTGTCACCTCCATAAATGAGAAACATATCCTTAGTCCTTTTCAGGTATTTCAGGATGTTCTTGACTGTTGTCTAGTGATCCACTCCTGGATTACTTTGGTACCTCCCTACCATACTTATAGCAAGGCACACATCAGGTCTGGTACACAGCATTGCATACATGATAGAACCTATGGCTGAGGCATAGGGAATGACTTTCATTTTCTCTCTATCTTCTGCAGTGGTCGGGCATTGAGTCTCACTCAACTTCACACCTTGTAAGACATGCAAGAACCCTTTCTTTGACTGATCCATTTTGAACTTCTTCAAAATTTTATCAACGTATGTACTCATTGAAAAACTTATCAAGCTTAATGATCTATCTCTATAGATCTTGATGCTCAATATGTAAGCAGCTTCACCGAGGTCTTTCTTTGAAAAACTCTTTTCGAACACTCCTTTATGCTTTCCAGAAAATTCTACATCATTTCCGATCAACAATATGTCATTCACATATACTTATCAAAAAGGCTGAAGTGCTCCCACTCACTTTCTTGTAAATACAGGCTTCACTGTAAGTCTGTATAAAACTATATGATTTGATCAACTCATCAAAGCGTATATTCCAACTCCGAGATGCTTGCACCAGTCCATAGATGGATCGCTGGAGCTTGCACGTTTTGTTAGCACCTTTAGGATTGACAAAATCTTCTGGTTGCATCATATACAACTCTTCTTTAGTAAACCCATTAAGGAATGTAGTTTTGATATCCATTTGCAAGATTTCATAAAATGCGGCAATTGATAACATGATTCGGACAGACTTCATCATCGCTACGAGTGAGAAAATCTCATCGTAGTCAACACCTTGAACTTGTGAAAAACCTTTTTCCGACAAGTCTAGCTTTGTATATAGTAACACTACTATCAGCGTCCGTCTTCCTCTTAAAGATCCATTTATTATCTATGGCTTGCCGATCATCGGACAAGTCCACCAAAGTCCATACTTTGTTCTCATACATGGATCCCATCTTAGATTTCATGGCTTTGAGCCATTTTGCGGAATCTAGGCTCATCATCGCTTCCTGATAGTTCATAGGTTCGTCATGGTCCAGTAACATGACTTCCAGAATAGGATTCCCGTACTACTCTGCTGCAGAACATACTCTGGTTGACCTACAAGGTTTAGTAGCAACTTGATCTGAAGTTTCATGATCATCATCATTAACTTCCTCACTAATTGGTGTAGGCATCACTGGAACTGATTTCTATGATGAACTACTTTCCAATTGGGGAGAAGGTACAATTACCTCATCAAGTTTTACTTTCCTCCCACTCACTTCTTTCGAGAGAAACTCCTTCTCTAGAAAGGATCCATTCTTAGCAACGAATATCTTCCCTTCGGATCTGTGATAGAAGGTGTACCCAATAGTCTTGTTTAGGTATCCTATGAAGACGCATTTCTCCGATTTGGGTTCGAGCTTATCAAGTTGAAGCTTTTTCACATAAGCATCGCAGCCCCAAACTTTAAGAAACGACAGCTTAGGTTTCTTGCTAAACCGCAGTTCATCCGGTGTCGTCTCAACGGATTTAGATGGTGCCCTATTTAACGTGAATGCGGCTGTCTCTAATGCATAATCCCAAAAGGATACTAGTAAATCGGTAAGAGACATCATAGATCACACCATATCCAATAAAGTTACGGTTACGACGTTTGGACACACCATTATGCTGTGGTGTTCCAGGTGGCGTGAGTTGTGAAACTATTCCACATTGTTTCAAATGAAGACCAAACTCATAACTCAAATATTCACCTCCACGATCAGATCATAGAAACTTTATTTTCTTGTTACGATAATTTTCCACTTCACTATGAAATTCTTTGAACTTTTCAAATGTTTCATACTTATGTTTCATCAAGTAGATACACCCATATCTGCTCAAATCATCTGTGAAGGTCAGAAAATAATGATACCCGTCATGAGCCTCAACACTCATCGGACCGCATACATCAGTATGTATTATTTCCAAAAAGTCAGTTGCTCACTCCATTGTTCCGGAGAATGGAGTCTTAGTCATCTTGCCCATGAGGCATGGTTCGCAAGCATCAAGTGATTCATAATCAAGTGATTCCAAAAGCCCATCAGCATGGAGTTTCTTCATGTGCTTTACACCAATATGACCTAAACGGCAGTGCCACAAATAAGTTGCACTATCATTATTAACCTTGCATCTTTTGGCTTCAATATTATGAATATGTGTATCACTATGATCGAGATTCAGTAAACCATTTATATTAAGTGTATGACCATAGAAGGTTTTATTCATGTAAACAAAACAACAATTTTTCTTTGACTTAAATGAATAACTGTATTGCAATAAACATGATACAATCATATTCATGCTCAACGCAACTACTAAATAACATTTATTTTAGGTTCAACACTAATCCCGAAGGTAAAAGGAGTGTGCTATGGTGATTGTCGGTGTCAAAACTGGCGGATCTCGGGTAGGGGGTCTCGATCTGTGTGTCAAGGCTGATGGTAACAAGAAGTAAGGGACACAGATGTTCGGGCCCTCTCGATGGAGGTAAAACCCTACTTCCTTCTTGATTAATATTTATGATATGGGTAGTACAAGAGTAGATCTACCACGAGATCGTAGAGGCTAAACCCTAGGAGCTAGCCTATGATGGTATGATTGTAATCGTGATTGACCTTCTAAGGACCAACCTCTCTGGTTTATATAGACACCGGAGAGGGCTAGGGTTTACATGGAATCGGTTACAAGGAAGGAAATATAATATCCGGATCGCCAAGTTTGCCTTCCATGCCAAGGAAAGTCCCATCCGGACACGGGCCGATGTCTTGAGTCTTCACGCTTCAATAGTCCGGACGTTGTGCACAGTCTGGCTGTCCGGATACCCCCTAATCCAGGACTCCCTTAGTAGCCCCTGAACCAGGCTTCAATGATGATGAGTCCAGTGCACAGTATTGTCTTCGGCATTGCAAGGCGGGTTCCTCCACCGAATACTCCAAAGGTAATTATTGAACACTCAAATCATGTCCGGATCCAAAAAATGATCTTCGCATACCACCATAGAGAGAGTGATATTCCACAAATGCAATCTGTTGACAACCTTTCCTGATGACATGACACGTTATTATGATCGGACCCGTTATTCGAACCGTTTCCACACAACCAGCTACAACGCATATCACGAGGCGGTTTCTGTGACACGTCTTGTCAAAGAAGAGATCATGTCCCCTTATTATGAGATTCTTATCAATACGGGCATGGGTAATCTAACTATGTCGTTAACCGCGGCGAGTGGGAGGCGGACAGGTTCCACCAGGCAAGTGGGAAAGCACAAAAAGCATTTATCGCCTTTATAAGGAGGTCAGGTTCCTTTTTCTTTTACCCACGCCTCCCTCTCCTGCTAGCTCATTCTCCTTTGCGCGAGCCCTAACACCCAAGCACTCTCCTCCCCCACCAAAGGGAAGTTTTCTGAAGATGTCCGGAGCAGGAGGCAAATGGATGGCCTCAACTGTCCAGGAGAAGGACATCAAGAAGCTCTGGGGAGCCGGGTATCTGGCCCAGAAGATCGGCCACCGTCTTCCCCTGGCGGGACAGGTCGTCCCTACTCCGGAATCTCATGAGAGAGTTGTGTTCCTTCCCCATTTCGTTCGTGGGCTCGGGTTTCCCCTTCACCCGTTCGTCTGGGGAGTCATGTATTACTACGGGATCGATTTTCATGATCTTTCCCCCAACTCCTACCTCAATATCTCGACGTTCATCGTCGTGTGCGAGGCCTTTCTCCGGATCCCACCTCACTTCGGCCTATGGCTGAAGGTTTTCAATGTGAAGCCCAAGGTGGTGAGTGGCGAACACGCCGAGTGCGACGGCACCATGGTAAGCAAGATGCCCAAGGCTGTCTGGCCGAAAGGCGCTTTCAACGACTCCGTCAAGGAGTGGCATCAGCAGTGGTTCTATATCATCGAACCACGCGGAAAGAAGTGGGCGGCAGCTCTAGAGTTTAGATCTGAAGCTCCCTAGCGGCTCACGTCCTAGCCCGAGAAGGGCCCGAACTGGTGCTCGTCTGACGAGCTGTTATTGCTCCAGACACGCCTCCAGGGCGTGATCGATAGGGACATCAAACTCGTCGATGTAGTCCAGGTGATGCTAGTTCTCCTGGTTCTCCCTTGTCAGCGCCGAGCTTGTACCCTGTGGGAGTTCGATCCGGCCAAGCATGTCACGCCCAATATGTGACCCTATACAAAAGGAACTCGAAGGTTCCACCAAGGATTGACCCGCATATTGAAACGCTTTTGCAAGGTGGATATCATTACATCAACATTACATAATAGATGGGGATACATACATAAGGCATACAATGCCACACGAATACAACATCACAATACATAAGAGCAACATCCGACTATGGATGAAACACAAACGGAAACTCAAACGACATCCACCCTGCTAGCCCAGGCTGCCGACCTGGAACCTATCCCCTGATCGAAGGAGCAGAAGAAGAACTCAACGCAAGCAAGCATCGCTCTCGCGTCATGATCATCACATAACCTGTACCTGCAACTGATTGTTGTAGTAATCTGTGAGCCACGAGGACTCAGCAATCCCATTACCATGGGTATCAAGACTAGCAAAGCTTAAAGGGAAGGGAAGGGGTAAGGTGGTGAGGCTGCAGCAGCGACTAAGCATATATGGTGGCTAACATACGCAAGTAAGAGCGAGAAGAGAGCAAATGGAACGGTCGTGAAGCTAGCAATGATCAAGAAGTGATCCTGAACTCCTACTTACGTCAAACATAACCCATAAACCGTGTTCACTTCCCGGACTCCGCCGAGAAGAGACCATCATGGCAACACACGCGGTTGATGCGTTTTAATTCGAATCAGGTGTCAAGTTATCTACAACCGGACATTAACAAATTCCCATCTGCCTATAACCGCAGGCACGGCTTTCGAAAGATTATACCCTGCAGGGGTGTCCCAACTTAGCCCATTACAAGCTCTCGCGATCAACAAAGGATATACCTTCTCCCAGGAAGACCCGATCAGACTCGGAATCCCGGTTTACAAGACATTTCGACAATGGTAAAACAAGACCAGCAAGACCGCCCGATGCACCGACAATCCCGATAGGAGCTGCACATATCTCGTTCTCAGGGCAACACCGGATGAGATAGGCTACGAGTAAAACCAAACTTCGAGTTTCCCCGAGGTGGCCCCGCAGGCGGCTCGGTTCGAACCAACACTTAGACAAGAACTGGCCCGTGGGGGGCTAAAATAAAGATGACCCTCGAGAGAGTGACTCCAAAGGGAAAGGTAGGTGGTGGTGAGGCAAATGGTAAAAACAAGGTTGGGCCTTGCTGGAAGAGTTTTATTCAAAGCGAACTGTCAAGGGGGTCCCATAAATCACTCGACCGCGTAAGGAACGAAAAATCCGGGAACATAACACCGGTATGACGGAAACTAGGGCGGCAAGAGTGGAACAAAACACCAGGCAAAAGGCCGAGTCTTCCACCCTTTACCAAGTATATAGATGCATTAATAATATAAGAGATATTGTGATATCCCAACAAAAATCCTGTTCACCATGGAGCAATCTTCAACTTCACCTGCAACTAACAGCGCCATAAGAGGGGCTGAGCAAAAGCGATAACATAGCCAAGCAATGGTTTGCTAGGAAGGGTGTCAAAGGTTAGAGGTTCATGGAAATTTGGGAGGCTTGAAGAGGAAAAGACGGGTAGCACAGTAAAGCGATAGAATGAAGCAACTAGCATAGCAATGATAGTAGTGAGATCCAGGGTAGCGTTCATCTTGCCTGAATTTCCGCTAGGAAGAAGAACAAGTCCATGAAGAAGACGAACGGGTGTAGTCGAACGAATCCTCACAATCGCAACATTACCGGAACTAAGAAGCAACACCAGAAAGAAAGAAACAACATGGTAAATGCACAAGCATAAACATGGCATGATGCACAAACAAGTATGATGCATGTCCGGTTTAAATAGTATGGCATGGCATGGCAAAATGCAACAACAACAACACTACAATTTAAGTGGAGCTCAATATGCAATGAGTTGCATATTGACGAAACTTCACAACATTTATTTAGTTCGCTCTCGGTTAGGTACTCAACGATATTAAATGTTGGTTAACATGGCAAGAGGTGAAGCATGACAAAACTATACCATCTAAACCATTTAAATGGGGCCGGATATAACAAACAACAAATCCGGTAAATCCCCATATGCATATTTTATTTTTGGTACTGTTCTGCCTATTACATAATTTTAGAGTTGTTAAACAGGAAAATAAAGTGCACCATGTTAAACTAGGCATTTTTCCACCCCATTTACATATAAAGTTTATTTAAAATGGAGCTACGGTTATTTAGTTATGAAATAAATCATTTTAACATGGCATATTAGCAAATTTAAACAAACAGCAAGTTAAACATTTTAAACATGGATGAAAATGGCATATTATTAATCTACACAAAATTCTAAGAAATTTACATGTTTAAACCATTTTAATCCGATGCACGGTTTGTGAGTAATTAAATGCATGAAGTGCAAGGGGTTTTCTATAAAACAGGCAAACTCTGGATAAATGGACAAATTCGCTGAACAGGAAAAAGACACATGCGGGCCGAATCTGGCTGGGCCAAACTGCACAGAAGAGGGGGAGGGGCGCTGCTCACCATGGGCCATGGCCCAGGCAGTGGAGAGGTAGGCCGGGACGGGGCACTGGGCCTTGGGGAGGCGCTGGCCGAGGCGCTGGAGACGATCGAAGGCCTCCTGGTCCACGCGTGCGCGGTCAACGCACGCGGTCGAGCGCTCGTTTCCCTCACGCAGGAGGTAGAAGGCACGGCGATGGCACGATCTCGAGCAGGGAAGTAGAGGATGAGGGCGGCTGAGATGCGGCGGGGCGCTGGAATGACACGGCAGGGCAGATCCGGGCGCGGGGAGCATGGATCCATCCGTTCCCGGCACGAAACGACGGCGGCAAGGCTTGAAGCAGCGTTCATGGCGCTCCTGCTAGTCCCTGCGAGAGAGAGGAAGCAGGGAGATGAGAGGGAGAGAGAGAAAAAGCAAAGGGAAGGAGGGGACGGAGGAGAAGGGAGGCGAGGCCGGCCTGCTGCTGGAGTCCGACGGCGGCGGCGTTCCTCCGACGAGGCAGCGGGGTCGAGCGGCGCTGGGCAGAGGAGCTCAGCTTCTTCGAACCAGATCGGGGCGAGGGAGCAGGAGGTGACGCGATCGGGCGCCGATGGGCTCGCGCGGGCCGCGCGCGGGCTCGGGCGGGCCGCGGCTCACTGAGGCGCCGGGGCGCGAGGTGGCGCTGCGGGATTGGTCGTGGTGACGCTGCGGGGTGAGGTGGCGCGTGCTGGTTGGCCCGGGCACGGTGGCGGCGGCGCCAAGTGGCGGGCAGGGGCGGCGGCGCCAGATCCGAGGTGGGAGGTGACTGGCTGCGTGGAAATTGAGGGAGGAGGTAGGTGGAGGCCAAAAATGGCAAGGGGAGGGGGGTTTATATAGCAGTTTTTGGCTAGGGTTTGGTCTAGGGCGTTTTCGGACCCTCCGATCGCGATCGGGCGGTTCCGGACGCGAGGAGAGGTAGAGTGGGCCTAGGTGGGCTGTGCTAGAAAGGCCAGGGCTGAGTGGAGAGAAGAGAGAGAGAGGCCCGGTGGCAGTTTGGAAGATCGAAACATCCGACGAAGGTACCGGCAACGGTACCGCTATATTTAACGGTTGAGCTATCAAATGGACTCCGAATGCGATGAAACTTGGCAGGCGGTCTGTCTACACTATAATAAGACCGCACGACAAGTTGCAACCCATTCCGAGAACATTTTTATACCACTTATAAAATAATATTTTGGAGGTGCCGCGGGCGCGTGCGAGTGTGGTCTGGACTCCGAACGGACAACGAAGAGAACCGGTGGAACCCGAACGGATGCAAGTTTTATGAAAATGATGTCGATGCAATGTGAATGATGACATGAGACGAGATGCATAACAAGAACAAAATGCAAAACAACAGACAAAAACCCAACCATGGAGGAAATATCATATCGCATCTCCGGAAAAGGCAAGAGTTGGAGTTACGAATATGGAAAGTTGCATCTGGGGTGTTACAACACTCCACCACTACGAGAGGATCTCGTCCCGAGATCTAGGATGGCACCGGAGGGAAAACAGAAGAGGAAGAGAAGAGGTAAAACTAAGGTTGCTTCTTCGACAAAAGAGTGAAACCAAAGAACCTTGAGAGGTTGAAAAGTTGAAAGAAGGAACACAACGGAGTTGAACACAATTGAGAGCACTGCGGTAGAAAATAGAAACAAGGAACACCATGTGAACCTTAGGGGTTGAAGACATAAGAAAAGGGTTACAAGGGACAAGAAGTACATGCAAGCACTCCGGTTGAAACGAGATGCAAAACTTGATAAGATGAAAAGAACTTGAATGCGAACACAACACTCCGGTTAAATGGATGAGCACGAAAGAACACGATCCTCACAATCAAGATGATGAGTGAAAAGAGCAACACCACAATGCCTCCGGAAGAAAGAATAGAAGATAGATCATTGGAATAACAGAATGGAGGAGAAAATGCCAACTTCAGCCACAAGTGAGCTTGGAAAGCATCCTTCCGAGAAGGTTATAACGGAGTTGTCGGAAAAACCAACAATGAAAAGAATAAGCTTGTAGTGGGCTTATGGAAAACTTCTCAAAATTATGAGGTGACAACCGGCCACTAACTGAAACAATTGCTTGCTTGAGATCAATGAAGGGATGAAAACTACTTTTGCCGAGAGGATAGGAGAAAACTTGGATCATTGATAAGCACCACAATAGCAACATTCCTTAGGGAAGGCTTTAGGTGAAATATGACACAAGATAACTCCAACGAAGAGATTAAAATGGGTTCAAACAATTCACGATCGCAGAGAAAATGATGGTTTCACGATCTCATTCTTGACAACTTGTGAACCATAAAAACTTGAAGGGAAATTATCAAGAATGACATAACACCACCTCAAAGGATAATATAGAAGGATTTGCACTTCGAAATACAAGATGAAGAATTCTTGAACTCCTCAAAACAAAACATGTGTTGAGCACCATGTTTAATTTTGAGTATAGCTTGGCGGGTCATAACTTCGAGAGGAATCTTGAAGAACAATTGAAGAATGAAGAGAATCCTTGATGAACCACCATGTAGAGCCTCCATGAAGAACTCTGGTAATAAAAGGATGATAGAAAGGAAGAGAAGTTGAAAACACAAGGTGAAGCCTTGCAATGATTTAGATGGAGCTTCGCGACGATAATGCAGAAAACTTGGAACTCCGGAAAAGAAAAATGAAACATCTCGAACCGAGAAATGTGACATGATGAACAACTCTGGAAAGAAGAAACGAGATCATTGGATGAAACAATAATAAGAATTACGTTATGCCTATCCTTCACCAATTTAAATTGATGACAAACATTGGATTTGGCATACTACTTATTCCCGTAGAAAGGATTAAGAGAGATATGGCGCAAACTTGGGAAGGTCTTCAACGAGCCACCGGTAGGATTGAAACAACGAAAGAACGAATGAATTGATACAATGACGAAGGAAGAGAAATCTGGAACGAACCACCGTAAGGATTGAAAATGAAAGTAGCAAAGGCACAATTCACCGGAAAGAATTGAAAAATGAATGAAGATACTTGAAGGGATTTAGATACAAGAGAACGAAGAGGCCATGAACTGACTAGAGGTTATCTGAACGTTGCACCGGTAAGATTTGGAGAATGATAGCTACACGCTGAGAATGAAGAATTATGACATGATGGCCTTCGGAGGAAAAAAATGGAAACAACTCATGAAATGCTCCGGATGGTAAGAAAAGAATTGTCACAACCAAAACAATTATGAGGATAACATGAAGCTAGAACCATGAATATTCAAGAGAATGGACCAAGATTTAAGAGAAATCCTTCTTCGGTCTTCAAAATTCAAGAATGACGACGACATACACCACCAAAATTACTGAGATACTCCAGAAGAATGAAGGGTTGAACCAAAGATGAAAAGAATTTGAAAGCGACCTTGGAGAAGGCATGAGACTGATGAAAATTCATTCTTACATCAAACTTTGAAATGAATTTTAGAAGCTCTGGGAAAATTAGAAGAGTCAGGTAAGATCCTGGGGAAAAGACCTGTGGGTTAGGGCCCACTGAAGAGAAAAACACCGTTGGAAAAGGATTGATGAAAATATAGATGATGCACCGGAACAATTGAAATATTTGAATGAGGTGATGACCTCGAATTAATTGGAACACAAACGAATCTCCTGAGATGTCACTCCGGAAGGATAAACTGGCGAGAGGTGAACGAGCAAAGGGAAATATTTGAGCTGAGGGAAAAAATACGATCGACAACTAAAAACTTGCATTGAATCCATCGGAGAAGAAAAAGAGATGAAGAATGTCCACCAAGACGCGAATTCACCGGTTGAAACGAATGATGGAAGACTAAAGAGGCTCCGCACGAATGAAATTGATGGTCGAAACAGACTCAGACTCCGGGAAGAAGAGGGTGGGAGGGCGGGAAAAACAAAGGCAACTTGGAAGGGGGAACCAACGAATATCTTGAAGAGAAAACACCGGTTGAAATCATTGAGGAAAGAAAGCAAAGACTTCGCACCAGTAGGATGGATACTCGATTACGGACTCCGGTTCCGAGAAGAAAAAGGGTGGGAGGGCGGGAAAACAAAGACAACTTGGGACGGATGAAACAAACACCAGTGAGAAAACTTTAGAGTTGATCTTGCGGATGTTGAAAATGATCGGATCCACTTGAAGAGAAGCACGCCGGTTGGAAAAGAGTTGACATGATAACCTCAGTGATCAAGAAGGATTAGAAATCACATAGAAATATGAGAACGCTGTTTAGGAAAGGTATGGATCAACACTTGACATCGAAGCAACTTGAATACCACAACTCAAAACAAAACAAAGGATTGGCTTTCAAAATAAGCCAGAACAAATACATATGATAGAGATTTACCCAATCCCATATCATGCATCTGTCGGAAAGATATTCTAGGAGCTACTTGAATTCCCACCTATAAAACTCCCGAAACTTTCTGGTTATGCAATCTGGTGTTGGGGATACAGGGGAAGAAATATATCTCACCCAAACTAACAATACCTACATCCAGCTTTATCCATCCGTCAACACATAACCAAGAAACTCCGGAAATCGTGTACCTCAACCTTCGAAAAGAATCCGTTGTACGAGTTATGGCAATACTCCTGAACTCCCCAGTACTGGGTGACGTCGAGGTTATCTCACCAACAACTGCATAAAAGAGATTTTCGATGTCGGCAAAACTTAGGTATTCCAGAACTGCAACGATAAAATTGTGATGACAACACCTCAGAGCTCAACTCCCCGGGTCAATGCCACATAATAGACAGGAGGCACCAAGAACAATGTTCTCGTCACAAAACCATCGGAATGATTCCAAGATACCCGCGTGATCCTAAAAAAATTAGTGAAATTTGAGGAGAGGAAAGACAAAACATCTACGTCAGGAGACCTCACCAGAGCGACGAAGGGGGCTGAGGAGTAAAAAGAATTCCTACTCTCTGATATATATAATCCTAAGACTCAAAATAGTTTTCTTCTAGACTCAACAACGGCCAACAATCAAGGGGGCTCTTATGGTCGGTCGAGGCTCTGATACCAACTTGTCACGCCCAATATGCGACCCTATCCAAAAGGAACTCGAAGGTTCCACCAAGGATAGACCCGCATATTGAAACGGTTTTGCAAGGTGGATATCATTACATCAACATTACATAATAGATGGGGATACATACATAAGGCATACAATGCCACACGAATACAACATCACAATACATAAGAGCAACATCCGACTACGGATGAAACACAAACGGAAACTCAAATGACATCCACCCTCCTAGCCCAGGCTGCCAACCTGGAACCTATCCCCTGATCGAAGGAGCAGAAGAAGAACTCAACGCAAGCAAGCATCACTCTCGCGTCATGATCATCGCATAACATGTACCTGCAACTGATTGTTGTAGTAATCTGTGAGCCACGAGGACTCAGCAATCCCATTACCATGGGTATCAAGACTAGCAAAGCTTAAAGGGAAAGGAAGGGGTAAGGTGGTGAGGTTGCAGCAGCGACTAAGCATATATGGTGGCTAACATACACAAGTAAGAGCGAGAAGAGAGCAAATGGAATGGTCGTGAAGCTGGCAATGATCAAGAAGTGATCCTGAACTCCTACTTACGTCAAACATAACCCAGAAACCGTGTTCACTTCCCGGACTCCGCCGAGAAGAGACCATCACGGCTACACACGCGGTTGATGCGTTTTAATTTGAATCAGGTGTCAAGTTATCTACAACCGGACATTAACAAATTCCCATCTGCCTATGACCGCAGGCACGGCTTTCGAAAGATTATACCCTGCAGGGGTGTCCCAACTTAGCCCATGACAAGCTCTCACGGTCAACGGGATATACCTTCTCCCAGGAAGACCCGATCAGACTCGGAATCCCGGTTTACAAGACATTTCGACAATGGTAAAACAAGACCAGCAAGACCGCCCGATGCGCCGACAATCCCGATAGGAGTTTGTCACATCCCTAGCTTCTGGTGCTGTCTAGTGTTTGCATCTTGCTTGCATCATGTTTAAATTTTTGAAACTTGAACTGAGGAATTTTGGAAGCCTCAAAAACTTAAATAAAAGAGGGGCAAAGAACCCTGGAAAATGCATTCAATGTTTCCAAAATGGCCTTAAATAATGTTGGTTATATTTTGGCAAGGGTTTTGCACCAAACCAAAAATAATGAACATTTTTGAGGAATATTTTGAGCACTGAATTTAAATCATTATTCTAGTTGCATTTGGAATTATATTCATAATATGTATAGAATATACTTTCAAATACCCTGGAACATTTTATGTGCATTTGGATCAGCCCATTCAGCAACATAAAAATATCCAGAGGATATTTGGTACTGTTTTTGAATCTGTTTTGATTTTTAAACAGTGGCAAAAGATTAAATAAAAGAAAAACAGAACAGAAATATAAAAAAAAGAGCAGAAGACCTACCTGGCGCCTACCTATGCGGCCTGCTGCAGAAGGCGGCCCAGCCCATCTCCACTCCCCCCTGTCGTCTTCCTCGCGCCAGTAGGCAACGCGCGTGGCCGACGCACGCCGGCACGTGCTCGGCCACCTCCTGCCTCCCTGCTTGCCTCCGCTACTCCCTAGAGACGCCACGCGGCCCCCTCGACCCTCTCTCACTCTCCCGTGTCTCTCCCTCCGTCCCTATCCCCCTCTGCTCTCTCTCCCTCCCGCGACCGAACGGAGCCCGTCGCCGCCGACCAGCGCTCGCGCGGCCGCAGCCATCCCGAAGCCTCTCCGACACGCCCTCGAGCTCCGCCGGTCCTCCCTCGTCCTCCTCGTCGTCTCACGCGACCAAAGGAGCCCCGGAGCGCCGCCCCCGATGTTTTCCCCCTCCTCGGCCGCGGAGATCCGCCTCGCCGTCCCGCTCGCTCTGACGCTTCCCCGGCCCCGTCGTCTGCACCGGCCAACTCCCCGTGAGCTCCTCTTCCTTCTCCCCCTAGTCACATTGCTCGAGCTGCCCCCAAACCCTGTTGGCCATCACAGCCGAGAGCTCGGCTCTGCCGGCCATGTTGCCGTCATGGCCACAGACGCGTAATGCTCAAAAACGAGCACGTCAGCGTGCTCAGCGAACCCCCATGAGCACGTAGCACCCTCCGGTTTCTCCTCTAGTGCACCATAGCTCCTCCTCCCCTCCCTGCCGAACTCCGGCTGCCGCAAAGCTCGACGCCGTCGGTGCTGTAGACCACCTCAGCCCCTCCCGCTTGCCTAGATGGATGCGGCTGAGCGCCAGCTACGCGTAGATGATCGTTGTCGCCGATTTGGTCGCCTGAGGAGCATTTCCGACGCCCTCCGCCATTGCTGGCGTCGCCGGCGACGAGCCTCGGGTCAACTCCGGCGAGTTTGACTCGGGTTTGACCCCAGTTGGACTCCCCCTGACTCAATGACAGGTGGGGCCCAGCCCTGTTAGTTAATTAGGATTAGTACTAATTGAATTAGTTAAACTAATTACACTGACACGCGGGACCCACGTGTCAGGTTTGACCCGGACCGTGCCTCGTTGACCTGCTGACGTCATGATGATGTCAGGCTGACGCAGTAAGTCATTTTCTGGAATTATTAATATTCTGAAAATCCACAAAATGGCCTAAACTTCTAAAAATCATATAAAATCAACCGTAACTCCAAATGAGATAAATTATATATGAAAAATTATCAGAAAAATTCAAGGAACCCATCTGTACCATTTTCATGCATGTTTGAACAATGTTTGTCCTCTGTTTTGGACAAAACAAATAAAGGGCATTTAAATAACCATATATGGAGTTGGAATTTGAATCATGTATTCAAACCAACTTCATTTAAATCATAGCTAGGTGCATTATCCCAAAACACATTCATATTGCCATGTCATAGCATGCATCATATTGTGCATTGCATTGATTGTGTTCCCTTCTGTGTTGCCGGTATTTGTCCCCTCTCGGTAGACGTGATACCGATGATGTGATCGTTGACACTGATGAAGACTCAATGCTATCTTCAGAAGTGCCAGGCAAGCAAAACCCCCTTGTTCATTCCGATACAATCCCACCCTCTCGCTCCTGCTCTCTTTTACTGCATTAGGACAACAACGATTCAACTGTTACTTGCTGCGGTAGCTGAACCCCTTTATCCTTTGCATGACCTGTCATTCCACAGTAAATAGATGAAACCCACTAGCATGAGTAGGACTTGTTTGAGCCCTGTTGTGCCTACTCATTCATGTTTGTTTGTCATGCCTGCTATTGCTTAGAGTTGTGTCAGGTCTGATTCATCCGGGATGAATCAGAGGTGTGTGAACATGTCCTACGGTGTGTGAGCTAAGCGTGTGAACACGATTTGGTAAAGGTAGCGGTGAAAGGCCATGTAGGAGTACATGGTGGGTTGTCTCATTGCAGCCGTCCTCAGGAACTGAGTTCTGTATTTGTGATCCAGGATTCAGCTACTACCACGCACTGGGCCCGAAACCAATGGACCCTCTCGGCTTCTTGATCACCCTTGTCCTCTGTCCAGGAGTTGCAAGTAGTTTCTGGTGTTTGTAGTATGCTGGAGGCCGTGGGCAGCGCTGACCGGAGGGGTGGGCTGTGATGCGGTAGGCACGTGGCCGGGTATACCGGGCGCCTGTTTGGTGTCACGGAACCCTGTTCACATCGTTTGGGGCTGTGAGCAAAACCCCGGCCGGATCTCCTCATGGATGGAACCCAAATAGGCGATAAACCTCGACTAGAGACTTGAGTGTTTAGGTAGGCCGTGGTCGGCACCCACGTTGGGCTTCCGCTTGAAGGTTGCCGAGTACATGTCGTGTAAACGGCGGTAAGTGGTGAGAGCGTGTGTGAAGAAGTACACCCCTGCAGGGTTAACATCATCTATTCGAATAGCCGTGTCCGCGGAAAAGGACTTCTGGGTTGCCTGTACAGTTCATAGACAAGTGAAAGTGGATACTCTAAAATACGCATGATAAGCATGAGTGCTATGGATGGCGTTCTCGTAGGGAGACGGGAGTGGATCCATAGTGGTGTATTGATATGGTGAATATGTGGACTCGTGTGCGCCACCTCAAAAGAGTTACTTGCAGTCGTAGTTTAGGATAGCCACTGAGTCAAAGCTGGCTTGCTGCAGTTAAACCCCACCATCCCCTTTGTTGATAATGATGCGTATGTAGTTAGTTCTGATGTAAGTCTTGCTGGGTACATTTGTACTCACGTTGCTTAATTTATGTTTTTGCAGAGAGAGACTTCAGTCTTACTAGTAGTTCCAAGTGGACTTCGACGTTTAGCTTGTTACCTCAGCTACGATCTTGTGCCCCGACAGGATTTGGTAGATAGTCAGGCTTCTCAGCCTTTTTCATTTATAGATGTCTGTACTTAGACATGATAGCTTCTGCTTGTGTTTTGACTTGTATGCTCTGAATGTTGGGTCGTAGGACCCATGTTTGTAATATCTCGCTCCTCGGAGCCTATTGAATAAATACTTGAGTCGTAGAGTCATGTTGTGATGCCATGTTGTATTTGCACATATCGAGCATATTGTGTGTATGTTATTGAAATGCTTGGTATGTGTGGGATCTGACTATCTAGTTGTTTATCCTTGGTAGCCCCTCTTACCGGGAAATGTCTCCTAGTGTTCCACTGAGCCATGGTAGCTTGCTACTGCTCGGGAACACTTAGGCTGGCCGGCATGTGTCCTTCTTCGTTCCTGTGTCTGTCCCTTCGGGGAAATGTCACGCGATAAATACCAGAGTCCTGTTAGCCTGCTACAGCCCGGTTCACCGGAGTCCTGCTAGCCCAGTGCTGCAGCCTGGATTCACTCGCTGATGACCGACACGTTCGATGCTGGGTCATGGATGCCTGTCCCTGTAAGTTTGTGCCACTTTGGGTTTACGACTAGCCATGTCAGCCCGGGCTCCTTATCATATGGATGCTAGCGACACTATCATATATGTGTGCCAAAAGGCGCAAACGGTCCCGGGCAAAGGTAAGGCGACACCCGTGGGAATACCGTGCGTGAGGCTGCAAAGTGATATGAGGTGTTACATGCTAGATCGATGTGGCATTGAGTCGAGGTCCTGACAGCGTTGGTATCAGAGCTTGACTGCCTGTAGGATTACCAAGCCAAACTGGTCGAAGTTGAGTCTAGAAATTCTTTAGTTATATAAGGGAATTGATTGTGGGATGGAACGTAAGGCTCTTTTTACTCCTTTACCTCATGCCCTTCTGATCTGAGTCATCTTATCTTTTCTACGGGGTTAAGGAACTAGGCTTTCTCTTCTTTCTATCAGGATCACGTGTTACTAATCCGTAGACTTATAGAATTGTTGTACTTAAGCCTCTGTTCAGTTTCTACTACTCCCGTACGTTAATTGTTGATCTCGAAACCTTGATATTGTGCTTCCGAGTGGTTATGCCACCATTTTTGTGAATGTCTCAAATCTTTTCTGAGCATTTACAGCCGTTATGCCATCCGAGTCATCCCAGGTTTCTAAACAATCTGATGCACTTGCAAGTCCTTTCCCTCTGGTTTTTATGTTCCTTTGGGCCAGGTTAATCACACTAATTGCTGAGTTGAGGTATTCTATTGCCTTGACATATATGTTGGAGTTCCTATTATGACCCTAAGTGCTTAGAGGATCATCTAGTGGTCTAGCCATGATCTGTGTTTCCAGTGTGATGATTCTGGCCGTCATTATCGAAAGCATCCCGTGATGCCATTTAGTTAGTAGGCATTCTATTTCTGGGTTCTGAACCCGAGATTCACCCCATTTACCTCATGTTGATAGTGTTGCTAGTTCCTTTAGGAAATTAGTAACTTTTGCATTAGTCCTCGAGGTCCATGGTATTTTCCTTCTTCCAAATACTATGAACCACTTATGGCAGAAGTTTGTTGAACCAAAAGATCACAATCAGAGTGCTCTTGAGGAGTTCTCCATTCATAAATCGTGACTCTTCCAGTCCTAACCTTCTGCATGGGTTATCCGGAAGAAATATGTTGAACTCGTTCGACATGCTAATCCATGCATCCACAACTCAGAAAGTCATATGTTCCTTTGAGTTGTCCCTCTTAGTTGACTTTTGACCCTCGTCTATCATTTGAGAGTCAAGAGTATGCGTGCATTCCTATTACTCTTGTGGTCCGTCAAGCCATTCTATTCCAGAATGACTAGGAGAAACAAACTCCAGTACCTCATCCATACCCAGGATTGGGTCTTAGCAGTTGTACTCCGCAGATCAAAATACTAATCCAGTTTTTGTTCTGTTCCACCCTGGAGTGTTACCATCTTTATATTAAGATTATCATGGGAATTGCACACCATCCTATGAATTCTTGGTGCAGTGATACTTCTCTCCATCATTATTCATTTCTCGGTTCCCGTGTTGTTATAACCGGAATGTCGACAAGTGAATCGTGATGTGTGAAATCAATACTCCTAGCAACCTTGTTGCTTGGTAGTTAAATGGACAATAACCTCATTCTTAACGTGTTGGTTCTTGAATCATCATTCTAAGATTGATCGTGCTACCTTGTCCATCTTCCTGGTGCACATTTCGATTGATGAGTTAGGATTTTGTCAAGTCCTCGCTCATTTGATCATATCGTCTTGCCCTGAAAAGCAAGATTGTTCTCGATCTTAGTAACATATTGGTGGTTCGTGATTTTCCGAATATCTTCTCGAAAGTATCACCAGGTTGTCACCTGACCGCTATGTTGAGTTTGTGACCAAGTTGGTTTTCTTATAAACCACTTTTTCTCCAAGAGTCTGTGTTGGATACCCCTGAGCTAGTTTGTTAAGCCAAACAACAACTTGGAGAGTTGGAAGATAAAAGCTTACCTGACTTAGTTCATTTCCAAGGGATACCCTTTGTATGTGTGTGTTTAAGAAAGTTGATATTTCATCGTCTGACCCTCGTGATCAGTTAATGGACCTATCATCTTGTCCAACCTTTGATTTGGGTGTGGGCTATCCTCAAATCAAGTCAGAACCAACGATGTTCGTAATGTTGTCTTACTCGTGGCTTTTCCTCGAGCATACACCATTATATTCTTTGGTCTCACCAATGCTATCACCGTGTTCACTTAACTATGGAATTCCTTTTAAAAGGAAACCCGGATGAATTGTTGTTGAGCCCATTGACAACATCCTTATCTCCTCCATGATTTTGTTGAACATTAAGCTAGTGTTGGAAACTTTGAAAGCATTTGTTCATGCTAGCTCATGAAGCATATGTTCGGACGTAAGAAGTGACTTCCTCCAGTTCATGTGCATCTGATGCAAGTTGCCGCCGTGGATTCGAGAAAGTCAATGTTGCTTCCTTTGGAATCATTCCAAATCAGTCATGCACACATGCGAAGAATTCTGTGGTCTGGAGACTTGCAACCTTCATTCCATAGGTGTCCCGAGCACACCAAGCCACCGATTGATTTGTTCAAGGAGAAGAAGTTCCTTCTTAAGACCCGAGGCTTATACAAGGACTTCAATATCCTCGATGATGGTTCCCCACCTGAACTCGGTAGTGTTTTATTATAAGACTACTTTGTGGTCATGCTTGTCTTGGACAACATGTTCACATGTTGTAGCAGAACCGGCTCGTGTTTTTGGAGCTTGCTATCGTAGTTCATTCCCCGAGAATCTCGCAACGTCATCTCATCGATTTGTGTTGCAAACTTTCATTTTTCTTCCTAGACTCGATGAGTCTGGAATATCCTAACACCAACCAGTTCTGAATCTCAGGCAGACTTGATGGTTGGAACATTTCCCAAGAACTATAATATTGGTCCCTCGATAACCGGTAAGGTGGATGTCGTGGCCAACACACTCATCCGGGAGACCTATTATTATAGTATCTTGACTGAGGAAGTTGGCCACCTCCCCATAAGGATTTCGTAGGATTTACCCCCTAGTTGTTCCTTATGAATTTTCTTTTGTGCTCCCGAAGTTCGACCTTTTACTTGATGTTCTGGGAACCAAACCATTTTAATTAATGGGTTGCACTAGAACATCAAGGAGAACATTAGTAGCGGAGTGCTAAATGTCTCTCGGTCGATCATCCAGATTTTATTTCCTTGGCCCCGCCAAATGTGAAATCTGAGAAAGTGTTATCTTCCTTTGCATCTGCATCATCCATCATCATCCATCATGGTAGCAAGTTGTATTGCCAGGATCCTTGACACGGATGTTGGTAAAACCTGATGAATATGGAAATGCTCAAGTTCTTGAGAGCACGCACAAGCGCTAGGTGTTATCATCGACACTAACTAGGATGCTCTCAGTTTCCTCGGCAATGCTATGACCTTTTCAAACAGTGAATTCACTCTCTATTGTTGGGTTCTTCCCCAGTTACCAGAATCATTCCCAGCATTTGCATTTTGTTCCCAGCTTGCACCGCCAATGTGCCATTCTACCATGGGTCTCTTCCATTCCCGGTGGTAAGCAAATTCATCCATTACGTTGTCTTCAACAAGGTAATCCACATCATCCAAGTCCGAGTATGCCATTCTACCGACCCCCTCCAAACGATCGCTCGAGAATTGCCTTAGGCTGGTTTAAAGAGTTTCAATGATCTCTGAATCAAAGGTAATTCTTTTTGCCACTTAAGGGGATATATCTACGAGTCACCATCCCTAAGGTGCCTCGTTGTGGTATCATGGCAACTCAACTCCTCGCTGCGCTGACAACCGTTTACCACCCTGTTAAGTGAGGAATTGTAGTCTACCTGGTAAACCTCCGTCATTTGTTCCACTCCTTTCCGCTAGAGGTGTTCTTCATCTCTCAGCTCAAGAGATGTTGCTATGTCTCATTCCGTGAGTTAATCCTGAGTTGTTCGACCTTCGAGAAGAACGATTCTTTTGGGGTCTTTCCTTCCTCTCGTTGTCATGATAGTTGGAGTTCTCAGAGCAAGACTTCGAGACAATGATGGTGAACGAATCAACGTTCAGTTGAAGTGCAACCTGGATCGTGAAGATTGTGCTAGTTTGCATTCCCCCTTCACCTTACCCTACGCTTGAATCTCGGGACGAGATTTTTGTTTAGTGGGGGTGAGCTGTCACATCCCTAGCTTCTAGTGCTGTCTAGTGTTTGCATCTTGCTTGCATCATGTTTAAATTTTTGAAACTTGAACTGAGGAATTTTGGAAGCCTCAAAAACTTAGATAAAAGAGGGGCAAAGAACCCTGGAAAATGCATTCAATGTTTCCAAAATGGCCTTAAATAATGTTGGTTATATTTTGGCAAGGGTTTTGCACCAAACCAAAAATAATGAACATTTTTGAGGAATATTTTGAGCACTGAATTTAAATCATTATTCTAGTTGCATTTGGAATTATATTCATAATATGTATAGAATATACTTTCAAATACCCTGGAACATTTTATGTGCATTTGGATCAGCCCATTCAGCAACATAAAAATATCCAGAGGATATTTGGTACTGTTTTTGAATCTGTTTTGATTTTTAAACAGTGGCAAAAGATTAAATAAAAGAAAAACAGAACAGAAATATAAAAAAAGAGCAGAAGACCTACCTGGCGCCTACCTGTGCGGCCTGCTGCAGAAGCCGACCCAGCCCATCTCCACTCCCCCCTGTCGTCTTCCTCGCGCCAGTAGGCAGCGCGCGTGGCCGACGCACGCCGGCACGCGCTCGGCCACCTCCTGCCTCCCTGCTTGCCTCCGCTACTCCCTGGTGACGCCACGCGGCCCCCTCGACCCTCTCTCACTCTCCCATGTCTCTCCCTCCGTCCCTATCCCCCTCTGCTCTCTCTCCCTCCCGCGACCGAACGGAGCCCGTCGCCGCCGACCAGCGCTCGCACGGCCGCAGCCATCCCGAAGCCTCTCCGACACGCCCTCGAGCTCCGCCGGTCCTCCCTCGTCCTCCTCGTCGTCTCACGCGACCAGAGGAGCCCCGGAGTGCCGCCCCCGACGTTTTCCCCCTCCTTGGCCACCGGAGATCCGCCTCGCCGTCCCGCTCGCTCCGACGCTTCCCCGGCCCCGTCGTCTGCACCGGCCAACTCCCCGTGAGCTCCTCTTCCTTCTCCCCCTTGTCACGTTGCTCGAGCTGCCCCCAAACCCTGTTGGCCATCACAGCCGAGAGCTCGGCTCCGCCGGCTATGTCGCCGTCATGGCCACAGACGCGTAATGCTCGAAAACGAGCACGTCACCGTGCTCAGCGAACCCCCAGGAGCACGTAGCACCCTCCGGTTTCTCCTCTAGTGCACCGTAGCTCCTCCTCCCCTTCCCGCCGAACTCCGGCCGCCGCAAAGCTCGACGCCGTCGATGCTGTAGACCACCTCACCCCCTCCCGCTTGCCTAGATGGATGCGGCTGAGCGCCAGCTACGCGTAGATGATCGCTGTCACCGATTTGGTCGCCGGAGGAGCGTTTCCGACGCCCTCCGCCGTTGCTGGCGTCGCCGACGACGAGCCTCGGGTCAACTCCGGCGAGTTTGACCCGGGTTTGACCCCAGTTGGACTCCCCCTGACTCAATGACATGTGGGGCCCAGCCCTGTTAGTTAATTAGGATTAGTACTAATTGAATTAGTTAAACTAATTACACAGACACGCGGGACCCACGTGTCAGGTTTGACCCGAACCGTGCCTCGTTGACCTGCTAACGTCTGATGATGTCAGGCTGACGCAGTAAGTCATTTTCTGGAATTATTAATATTCTGAAAATCCAGAAAATGGCCTAAACTTCTAAAAATCATATAAAACCAACCGTAACTCCAAATGAGATAAATTATATATGAAAAATTATCAGAAAAATTCAAGGAACCCATCTGTACCATTTTCATGCGTGTTTGAACAATGTTTGTCCTCTGTTTTGGACAACACAAATAAAGGGCATTTAAATAACCATATATGGAGTTGGAATTTGAATCATGTATTCAAACCAACTTCATTTAAATCATAGCTAGGTGCATTAGCCCAAAACACATTCATATTGCCATGTCATAGCATGCATCATATTGTGCATTGCATTGATTGTGTTCCCTTCTGTGTTGCCGGTATTTGTCCCCTCTCGATAGACGTGATACCGATGATGTGATCGTTGACACTGATGAAGACTCAATGCTATCTTCAGAAGTGTCAGGCAAGCAAAACCCCCTTGTTCATTCCGATACAATCCCGCCCTCTCGCTCCTGCTCTCTTTTACTGCATTAGGACAACAACGATTCAACTGTTACTTGCTGCGGTAGCTGAACCCCTTTATCCTTTGCATGACCTGTCATTCCACAGTAAATAGATGAAACCCACTAGCATGAGTAGGAGTTGTTTGAGCCCTGTTGTGCCTACTCATTCATGTTTGTTTGTCATGCCTGCTATTGCTTAGAGTTGTGTCAGGTCTGATTCATCCGGGATGAATCAGAGGTGTGTGAACATGTCCTACGGTGTGTGAGCTAAGCGTGTGAACACGATTTGGTAAAGGTAGCGGTGAGAGGCCATGTAGGAGTACATGGTGGGTTGTCTCATTGCAGCCGTCCTCAGGAACTGAGTTCTGTGTTTGTGATCCATGATTCAGCTACTACCACGCACTGGGCCCGAAACCAATGGACCCTCTCGGCTTCTTGATCACCCTTGTCCTCTGTCCAGGAGTTGCAAGTAGTTTCTAGTGTTTGTAGTATGCTGGAGGCCGTGGGCAGCGCTGACCGGAGGGGTGGGCTGTGATGCGGTAGGCACGTGGGCGGGTATACCGGGCGCCTGTTTGGTGTCACGGAACCCTGTTCACATCGTTTGGGGCTGTGAGCGAAACCCCGGCCGGATCTCCTCATGGATGGAACCCGAATAGGTGATAAACCTCGACTAGAGACTTGAGTGTTTAGGTAGGCCGTGGCCGACACCCACGTTGGGCTTCCGCTTGAAGGTTGCCGAGTACATGTCGTGTAAACGGCGGTAAGTGGTGAGAGCGTGTGTGAAGAAGTACACCCCTGCAGGGTTAACATCATCTATTCGAATAGCCGTGTCCGCGGAAAAGGACTTCTGGGTTGCCTGTATAGTTCATAGACAAGTGAAAGTGGATACTCTAAAATACGCAAGATAAGCGTGAGTGCTATGGATGGCGTTCTCGTAGGGAGACGGGCGTGGATCCATAGTGGTGTATTGATATGGTGAATATGTGGACTCGTGTGCGCCACCTCAAAAGAGTTACTTGCAGTCGTAGTTTAGGATAGCCACCGAGTCAAAGCTGGCTTGCTGCAGTTAAACCCCACCATCCCCTTTGTTGATAATGATGCATATGTAGTTAGTTCTGATGTAAGTCTTGCTGGGTACATTTGTACTCACGTTGCTTAATTTGTGTTTTTGCAGAGAGAGACTTCAGTCTCACTAGTAGTTCCACGTGGACTTCGACGTTTAGCTTGTTAGCTCAGCTACGATCTTGTGCCCCGACAGGATTTGGTAGATAGTCAGGCTTCTCAGCCTTTTTCATTTATAGATGTATGTACTCAAACATGATAGCTTCCACTTGTGTTTTGACTTGTATGCTCTGAATGTTGGGTCGTAGGACCCATGTTTGTAATATCTCGCTCCTCGGAGCCTATTGAATAAATACTTGAGTCGTAGAGTCATGTTGTGATGCCATGTTGTATTTGCACATATCGAGCATATTGTGTGTATGTTATTGAAATGCTTGGTATGTGTGGGATCTGACTATCTAGTTGTTTATCCTTGGTAGCCCCTCTTACCGGGAAATGTCTCCTAGTGTTCCACTAAGCCATGGTAGCTTGCTACTGCTCGGGAACACTTAGGCTGGCCGGCATGTGTCCTTCTTCGTTCCTGTGTCTGTCCCTTCGGGGAAATGTCGCGCGATAAATACCAGAGTCCTGTTAGCCCGCTACAGCCCGGTTCACCGAAGTCCTGCTAGCCCAGTGCTACAGCCTGGATTCACTCGCTGATGACCAACACGTTCGATGCTGGGTCATGGATGCCTGTCCCTGTAAGTTTGTGCCACTTTGGGTTTACGACTAGCCATGTCAGCCCGGGCTCCTTATCATATGGATGCTAGCGACACTATCATATACGTGTGCCAAAAGGCGCAAACGGTCTCGGGCAAAGGTAAGGCGACACCCGTGGGAATACCGTGCGTGACGCTGCAAAGTGATATGAGGTGTTACATGCTAGATCGATGTGGCATTGAGTCGGGGTCCTGACAGAGCTGCACATATCTTGTTCTCAGGGCAACACCGGATGAGACAGGCTACGAGTAAAACCAGACTTCGGGTTTCCCCGAGGTGGCCCCGCAGGCGGCTCGTTTCGGACGAACACTTAGACAAGCACTGGCCCGGGGGGGGGGGAAATAAAGATGACCCTCGAGAGAGCGACTCCAAAGGGAAAAGTAGGTGGTGGTGAGGAAAATGGTAAAACCAAGGTTGGGCCTTGCTGGAGGAGTTTTATTCAAAGCAAACTGTCAAGGGGGTCCCATATATCACCCGACCGCGTAAGGAACGCAAAATCAGGGAACATAACACCGGTATGACGAAAACTAGGGCGGCAAGAGTGGAACAAAACACCAGGCAAAAGGCCGAGTCTTCCACCCATTACCAAGTATATAGATGCATTAATAATATAAGAGATATTGTGATATCCCAACCAAAATCCTGTTCACCATGGAGCAATCTTCAACTTCACCTGCAACTAACAGCGCTATAAGAGGGGCTGAGCAAAAGCGGTAACATAGCCAAGCAATGGTTTGCTAGGAAGTGTGTCAAAGGTTAGAGGTTCATGGCAATTTGGGAGGCTTGAAGTGCAAAAGACAGTTAGCGCAGCAAAGCGATAGAACGAAGCAACTAGCATAGCAATGATAGTAGTGAGATCCAAGGTAGCGGTCATCTTGCCTAAATTTCCGCTAGGAAGAAGAACGAGTCCATGAAGAAGACGAACGGGAGTAGTCGAATGAATCCTCACAATCGCAACATTACCGGAACTAAGAAGCAACACCGGAAAGAAACAAACAACATGGTAAATGCACAAGCATAAACATGGCATGATGCACAAACAAGTATGATGCATGTCCGGTTTAAATAGCATGGCATGGCATGGCAAAATGCAACAACAACAACACTACAATTTAAGTGGAGCTCAATATGCAACGAGTTGCATATTGACGAAACTTCACAACATTTATTTAGTTCGCTCTCGGTTAGGTACTCAACAATATTAAATGTTGGTTAACATGGCAAGAGGTGAAGCCTGACAAAACTATACCATCTAAACAATTTAAATGGGGCCGGATATAACAAACAACAAATCCGGTAAATCCCCATATGCATATTTTTGTTTTGGTACTGTTCTGCCTATTACATAATTTTAGAGTTGTTAAACATGAAAATAAAGTGCACCATGTTAAACTAGGCATTTTTCCACCCCATTTACATATAAAGTTTATTTAAAATGGAGCTACGGTTATTTAGTTATGAAATAAATCATTTTAACATGGCATATTAGCAAATTTAAACAAACAGCAAGTTAAACATTTTAAACATGGATGAAAATGGCATATTATTAATCTACACAAAATTCGAAATAATTTACATGTTTAAACCATTTTAATCCGATGCACGGTTTGTGAGTAATTAAATGCATGAAGTGCAAGGGGTTTTGTGTAAAACAGGCAAACTCTGGATAAATGGACAAATTCGCTGAACGGGAAAAAGACACATGCGGGCCGAATCTGGCTGGGCCAAAGTGCACAGAAGAGGGGGCGGGGCGCTGCTCACCATGGGCCATGGCCCAGGCGGTGGAGAGCTAGGCCGGGAAGGGGCACTGGGCCTTGGGGAGGCGCTGGCCCAGGCGCTGGAGACGATCGAAGGCCTCCTGGTCCACGTGTGCGCGGTCAACGCACGCGGTCGACCGCTTGTTTCCCTCGCGCAGGAGGTAGCAGGCACGGCGGCGGCACGATCTCGAGAAGGAAAGCAGAGGACGAGGGCGGCTGAGATGCGGCGGGGCGCTGGAATGACACGGGAGGGCAGATCCGGGCGCGGGGAGCATGGATCCATCCGTTCCCGGCACGAAACGATGGCGGCAAGGCTTGAAGCAGCGGCCATGGCGCTCCTGCTAGTCCCTGCGAGAGAGAGGAAGCAGGGAGATGAGTGGGAGAGAGAGAAAAAGCAAAGGGAAGGAGGGGACGGAGGAGAAGGGAGGCGAGGCCGGCTTGCTGCTGGAGTCCGACGGCGGCGGTGTTCCTCCGACGAGGCAGCGGGGTCGAGCGGCGCTGGGCAGAGGAGCTCAGCTCCTTCGAACCAGATCGGGGCAAGGGAGCAGGAGGCGACGCGGTCGGGCGCCGATGGGCTCGCGCGGGCCGCGCGCGGGCTCGGGCGGGCCGCGGCTCGCTGAGGCGCTGGGGCGCAAGGTGGCGCTGCGGGATTGGTCGGGGTGACGCTGCAGGGTGAGGTGGCGCGCGCTGGTGGCTCGGGCACGGTGGCGACAGCACCAAGTGGCGGGCAGGGGCGGCGGCGCCAGATCCGAGGTGGGAGGTGACTGGTTGCGCGGAAATTGCGGGAGGAGGTAGGTGGAGGCCAAAAATGGCAAGGGGAGGGGGGTTTATATAGCAGTTTTTGGCTAGGGTTTGGTCTAGGGGGGTTTTCGGACCCTCCGATCACGATCAGGCGGTTCCGGCCACGAGGAGAGGTAGAGTGGGCCTAGGTGGGCTGTGCTAGAAAGGCCAGGGCTGAGTTGAGAGAAGAGAGAAAGAGGCCCGGTGGCAGTTTCGAAGATCGAAACAACCGACGAAGGTACCGGCAACGGTACCGCTATATTTAACGGTTGAGCTATCAAATGGACTCCGAATGCGACGAAACATGGCAGCCGGTCTGTCTACACTATAATAAGACCGCACGACAAGTTGCAACCCATTTCGAGAACATTTTTATGCCACTTATAAAATAATATTTTGGAGGTGCCGCGGGCGCGTGCGAGTGTGGTCTGGACTTCGAACGGACAACGAAGAGAACCGGCGGAACCCGAACGGATGCAAGTTTTATGAAAATGATGTCGATGCAATGTGAATGATGACATGAGACGAGATGCATAACAAGAACAAAATGCAAAACAACAGACAAAAACCCAACCACAGAGGAAATATCATATCGCATCTCCGGAAAAGGCAAGAGTTGGAGTTACGAATATGGAAAGTTGCATCCGGGGCGTTACAAAGCACCAAACCCTTCAGGAGCTCTACGACTCCACTCACAAGGATATTTGGAAGGCGCTCTTCATGTCCGGCAAATCGTGGCCGGGCCCCACCGAGGACTGTGGGTATCAATCAGCCGATTCTCCCAACTCGGTAAGTCACAGCCGCACTCTGTCTATTCGTGCTTTAATTGGTACATCATGCGGGAGATACCCTAATCATGTTTTATTGCAACCTCGGGGATGGATAAAGAAGGTGGAGTGGCTACACTGTCCAGCTCCCCTGCCGGAGGAACCGGCTGGACCTCTTCTGACTAAGATGTTGGTCCCCGCGCCTTACAAGGCACCAAAGAAGGAGGCCTCCAAGAAGGTCAAGAAGACCCGGGGTGGCCTTCGCGGTCGCGGGGTTTCAGACGCCAGATCCGAAGACTCCAGCGATGACCCTTCGTCCGAGGACGAAGAGGAGGAAGCAGAGGAGGATGAGCCTCACTCTGGTGGTGGGAGGAAGAGGATGGACTCCGCATCTCTGGAGGCCGGATCGCTCGAGAGGGGGAAACATACCCTCCCAGGGGCATCCCCCACGGCTGTCAATAGCAGCCCGGAGTGGGATCCCAGGGCCCAACCCCTGGAGAAGTCGTAAGTATCCGAGCATGCATATGTGTCCGGGATTGTTTTTTGGGTATAGTGGTTTTGACTATTGCCTACATATTGCACAGTCCGGCAAGGTCCCGCGTCGGCCGGTCCTCGTCGGAGGATTCACTGGACTCGGACGCTTTGGCGAGCAAGATGCCTCCGTAGGCCCCTTCCCCCAAGTCTGAGCGCGACATCGAGGTGTCGTCTCGACAAGACCCGGACCAGGGAGGACACATCCCTGGTGGCGAATACACAGGGATGGATACGGCCCCGGGGACCTCTAGGGTTCTGGGATCGAGCAAGCAGCCCCCCTGATGGCGGGGGGGGCAGACTACGCCGCCGGCGTCCTCTGTTCAAGCAGAGCTGCCTGGCGGTCTATTGACAACGTTGAAGAACGCATCTATTGTCGACGAGCATCGGGCCCTTGTGGGTGAGGTGGTTGAAAGGATTCAGTCCGCCGAGAGCGGGCTGAATGCGTCCTGCCTTAGTCTTATAAAAGCTTTTGAGGTATGTCTCCTAGGAAATCCTTAAGGAATTGTCATAATATAAGTAGTAGCCCCTGATACACTGTCCGGCGAAGGAGACAGAGCCGGGAAGGGGATCAAACCCCCTACCTTCGCAGGAGCCTGTGCAAATGGCGTATACCCTTTGGTATAAAAGTAGGTCGAGAGGACTTCCGCTTTCAAGGCGGAAGTTTCTGAACTGAAGCAGAGCCTTGCATGGTCCAAGGAAGAAGTCGGCCGTGTGAGGAAGCAACTGGAAGACAAGCAAGGTATGTTGAAAACATTTGTCTTGGAGTTGGCACGGACAAATGGTTGTGCAGAATAAAAAAAATTAGTATTTTGTGCTCTAGGAGCGTGTGCCGAATATGAGGCACTAAAGAAAGCTTTGGCTGATGCCAAGAAGAAGGCTGAGGCCGAACAGGCGCTTCATAAAAAACACGAGGCCAGGGTTATCACCGCTGAGGGGAGCTCCAGGAAGCTGTGGAGAAAAGCGAGAGCTAGGAGCAGAGTCTAAAAGGGAAAGAATCCGAGCTCGCCCAAGCTCTCGAGGATGCAGAAGGTGCTCGGGAAGAAGCCCCAGATGCTGTACGGGACATTCAGGAGGCCCGAAAAGTGGCGGATGGTAAGGCCTTCTATATCCTTAGCTTCGTCTATGTTAGAATGTGAAGAATCCAAGCGGCAGGCTGAATTCTTATTTTTCCAGGGGCTTTTGCGGATCTTCCTCGCAGCATATCAGATGCTGCTCAATTCTATCGCACCGAGGAGAAGAAGACTGCAGAGAGGGATTTCTGGTCGCAGTATCTGGCACCGAACTATCCAGTGCCATTTATCGATCAGATGAAACAGCTGATCGAACTGCACCAGGCGGCCGAACTAGCCATGAAGGACTTAGTTGTCCAGTTGTGGCCTACGGATCCGATTCCTAGCAGCTACTTCGCACTCGTCAAGCGGATCGTGGGTGCCTGTCCTCGGCTAGATGCTATCAAGCGATCGGTCTGCATAGAAGGTGCGCGTATGGCATTTGCCCATGCGAAAGTGCATTGGGGGAGGCTTGACTCGGAAAAGATGATAACTGAGGGGCCGCCGGAGGGTAAGGAGCACCGCAAGCCCGAGCAATATTATGAAGGTGTGATGAAAGGGGCCCGCCTTGTGGCGGACAGGTCTACTAAAGACATCATATTTCCCTGAGGGCATCTATGCCACTTGTTGTAATATGGGATAATGGCATGTTTGTTATATATTGCCTGTTTTATTTGAACATGTGTTCTTCCTGTGCGGCTGTTTATTGTATGCAAGTTCTGGGAGTTGGCCAGTCGTCGGCTTCTGCCCCCTCGTAAAAAGGATACGGGGGTGTTCGGGATATATCTGAACGCTCTTTATCCCATAGTTGGGTCCTTTTAAGGAGGTGTATCTTTCCGCGAACCAGGCAATCAGACTATAGGGCTTTATTACTCTCACTTAGCCCTAGGAACTTGAGTATGGTCGGCGTAACCCCTAGTGTTCGGAAGGCCGAACTAGGGGATCTATTGGCGCCTGATCAGAAGACCGATCCATCGCACTTAGCATTTATGATGGCGCTATGCGGAATAAATCTTTAAGGATTTTATGACCTCTCGAACAGCGGACCGGCTCTCGCTTCATCATGACAGTCGGTTTTCGGCTTTCTCTACTGAGGTGCTCGTCCGGCTGAACCGGGACACAATCGCAGTAGTTCTCCCAGCGCTACCTTAGCCAATAGAACGGAACATAAGGTACCAAAACATGGGAGCCGAGCAAACCCAACCAATGACCCAAGACATGATTCGAAGCAGATGCATATAGTGCTATAAGTTCGGGGTGCCGAATGAGCGAAAATATGGTCGGACTTTCTTCCCGTACTGTGGAGCCCCTGGTGCAACCAGGCAAACGCGTAGCATGGCTTTCATTTTTGGTAAAGAGGCGTCGGCGATAAACGACAGCCGGTAATTGCTATTTACGCATTGTAGTAGAATTTTATGTCTATGCATATTAGTATGATGTATGGAAAGAGGTGTTGTTTGACGGAACCTGTTATGGACGGACTGGAGGGGGCTGTGAGCGGGTCGAGAATGAGGCCGAACTGCCTTCTACCTGCACGTTCCTTCCTTTGTGTGTCTGGGATAATTCCATGTCGCTAGTTCTGTTCTGCGTCAATCGTTAGTTTGCAAATGCAAAATGTTTGAAGACAGCAAGGTGTCCTCTTGTTGTTGCTCCCAGGGTCCCTAATCAGGCCCTGGTGTGCCCAGTCGCTAGACCGTGAGGTGGCACGGACTCCGCAATGGATGTCCGGATGGTTGGCCTGGGTAATTTGCCACGTAGGATCTAGTTGACGTGGTTTTTCCCATTAGCATACGGTAAGCTATCGTATGGGAAGGTGCCGAGGATTTATTCCTTGGCATAGCATTTTTGGATGGTCCGAAGGCAACATTTAGAGTGGTGGGCCAACAGAACTTGGCCTTTGCGCCTTACATCTTTTAGGAGATGTTTTCCGTGGCGTCATGCCCTTGTGGGCTTTGTGTGTTATGGAGCCCCCGGATTACTAGGTCTAGAGGCACTGCAATTAACTTGTCGTGGTTTAGGTGGTACTGGGCCATAGACCGTACTATTATGCTCTGGGGGGCGGTTCTTGACAAGGCGTTTCCCCTTTATTGCCTCCGGCGTGCGACCAGCCGCTTTGTTTTGAGAATCCTGCATTCTCTATTGGTATGCTTTGCCGTCCTTCTCGGGGTACCGTGAATTTCACACGGCTGATCCATCGTGTATTTTCGACCGAGTAGGCTTGTGCTGCTCTTTGCCTGTTTGTCGGACTGAGCGTTGCCGGACTTGGCACCAGCTTCCTTGTCTTGATGTTTATGACCTTTATGCCGAGGTCTGAGGGTGCCTCTTCGTATTTGTCGCTTGCCGCCTTGGACCATAGTGATGCGTGGGCGTCTGCGTGCGTGCCTGTGGTTTTCCTGCTCGAGTTGAGGTAGCCAGTTGTGCCGTATGTGCCCTTTATTGGGGCTCTCGAGTTCATATTTTTCGGCGGCCAGTATCTTGGTCCACCTATCCTTTAGCGCATCTTTGTTAGCTGTGAGCTGCTCTTGTTTCCTTTGCAGGCTCCTTGCTGTAGCCATGAGCCGTCGCTTGAAGCGAACTTGTTCCATTGGGTCCTCTGGTAAGCCGAATTCGTTGTTGCCCAGGCTTACTTCGTCGTCGGAGGGGGGGTGTGATTGTCCCTCTCCCAGTATCCCGTCGTCATTGATCCGGCCTGCTTAAGTGTAGGCTGACTCGGGTTGTATTCCTTTTTGGCACCGTCCGGACTGCTCTTGTTTCCGGGGCCGTTTTTGGTGTGGCGGGGTTTGGAGTGGTACCGATAACGCACATGTTGTGCCTTTCTTCCTGAGGGGTTGTCCTCCATTTCCTCGTCGCCATTAGTTTCCTTCGGAGTGTCCACCATGTATATATTGTATGAGGAGGAGTCCGCCCACCACTTGGTGAGCGGTGGTTCCTGTGATTCTCCTACATCGTCGTCCATACCGTCGATGTCTTTGGAGTCGGAGTCAAGCACGTCGGTTAGATCATCGATCGGGGCAATGAAGTGGGTGGTGGGTGGGCAAGAAATTTCGTCGTTGCCTGCTTCCCACTCGAGCCGGACATAGTTCGGCCCGGAGTCTCCTGACAAGGAGGGAGACTTTAATAAGTCCAACATGTCACCAAAGGGCGAGTGCTGGAAAACGTCCGCCGTGGTGAACTCCATCACTAGGGCCCAACCAGGATCGGTAGGCTCGGGGGCGCGCGGACTGGAACCTGCATCCGGATATGAATCCGGGGGTTCGGAGTCACAGGTTCCTTCAGAGGTGAAACCTGTGTTCGGCTCCATCACCGGTGATGGTACGGCCTGCGGGGCGGGGTCCAGCCCTCCGTCCTTAGGCAAAGCAACTTGTTCCGGATTTATATCCGAGGCTTCTGCCAGGACGATATCCGGCGGCAAGTCTAAGCCGTGCTCATCGCGACTATCCGGCGCTTCTGGCGCTGTCCCGAATCCGTTGAAGATCAAGTCTCCGCGGATATCCGCCGTGTAGTTCAGGTTTCCGAACCTTATTTGATGTCCGGGGGCGTAGCTATCGATCTGCTCCAAGTGGCCAAGCGAATTGGCCCGCAGCGCGAAGCCGCTGAACACGAAGATCTATCCAGGGAGGAAAGTCTCACCCTGGACAGCGTTGTTAATGATGATTGAAGGAGCCATCGAGCCTGACGGCGACGTCACAGAGGAACTCTCCGTGAAAGCACCAATGTCGGTGTCAAAACCGGCGGATATCGGGTAGGGGGTCCCAATCTGTGCATCAAGGCTGATGGTAACAAGAAGTAAGGGACATAGATGTTTACCTAGGTTCGGTCCCTCTAGATGGAGGTAAAACCCTACTTCCTGCTTGATTAATATTGATGATATGGGTAGTACAAGAGTAGATCTACCACGAGATCGTAGAGGCTAAGCCCTAGGAGCTAGCCTATGATGGTATGAATGTAATCGTGATCGGCCTTCTAAGGACCAACCTCTCCGGTTTATATAGATGCCAGAGAGGGCTAGGGTTTACATGGAGTCGGTTACAAGGAAGTAAATATAATATCCGGATCGCCAAGCTTGCCTTCCACGCCAAGGAAAGTCCCATCCGGACACGGGCAGATGTCTTGAGTCTTCACGCTTCAATAGTCCGGACGTTGTGCACAGTCCGATTGTCCGGATACCCCCTAATCCAGGACTTCCTTAGTGATCTTATAAACCTTGGAATCATTCCCAATACACATCGTTACCTCGTCCTTTACTAGTCTCTCTTTATCTTACAACTCCTGTTTTTGTGTTACTACTCTTAGCAACTGAACCAGTATCAAATACCAAGGGGTTGCTATAAACACTAGTAAAGTACACATCAATAACATGTATATCAAATATAGCTTTGTTCACTTTGCCATCCTTCTTATCCACCAACTATCTAGGGTAGTTCCACTTCCAGCGACCATTTCCTTTGCAGTAGAAGCACTCCGTTTCAGGCTTGGGTCTAGCTTTGGGTTTCTTCATGGGAGTGGGAACTTGCTTGCCATTCTTCTTGAAGTTCCCTTTCTTTTCCTTTGCCCTTTTACTTGAAACTAGTGGTCTTGTCAACCATCATTGAGAGAAAGCCGAGCATAAAATTTTTGAATAATCATTTCTCTTGAGAGCTCATGATTGGGGCATGAATATAACATTGACTTAAGCCTCCCCCAAGCTTGAGCGATACTTTCTCCTTCGCGAGGCCAAAAATTATATACATAATTACGATCACGATGAACAAGATGCATAGGATAAAACTTCTGGTGAAATTCCAGTTTCAATCGTTTATAGTCCCAAGATTCTGTATCATCACATAGCCTATACCATGTCAATGTGTCTCCCTTCAAAGATAAAGGTAATACCTTCCTCTTAACAACATCATCGGGAATACCTGCAAGCTTAAATAATCCACAAACTTCATCCACATAGATAAGGTGTAAATCGGGATGCAATGTTCCATCTCCTGCAAAGGGTTTAGCTAGCAGTTTCTCTATCATACCCGAAGGAATTTCAAAGTAAACATTTTCAGTAGGTTCAGTAGGCTGAGGAGCAAGTCTTTGCTCTACTGGTCGGGGCGAAGATGCCCCGAATAAGCCCCTCAAAGGATTAGTTTCCATAGTAACAAGTGACAGTAAATTTCAGCACACTATACAAATGTTTCCTTACCAAGTTCCACTCACCAAAGGCGCTTCACTCCCCGGCAACGGCGCCAGAAAAGAGTCTTGATGACCCACAAGTATAGGGGATCTATCATAGTCCTTTTGATAAGTAAGAGTGTCGAACCCAACGAGGAGCAGAAGGAAATGACAAGCGGTTTTCAGTAAGGTATTCTCTGCAAGCACTGAAATTGTAGGTAACAGATAGTTTTGTGATAGGATAATTTGTAACGGGTAACAAGCAATGAAAGTAAATAAGGTGCAGCAAGGTGGCCCAATCCTTTTTGTAGCAAAGGACAAGCCTAGACAATTTCTTATAATGAGAGAAGCGCTCCCGAGGACACATGGGAATTATCGTCAAGCTAGTTTTCATCACGCTCATATGATTCGCGTTCGTTACTTTGATAATTTTATATGTGGGTGGACCGGTGCTTGGGTGCTGCCCTTTCTTGGACAAGCATCCCACTTATGATTAACCCCTATTGCAAGTATCCGCAACTAAAAAAGAAGTCTTAAGGTAAACCTAACCATAGCATGAAACTAGTGGATACAAATCAGCCCCTTACGAAGCAACGCATAAACTAGGGTTTAAGCTTCTGTCACTCTAGCAACCCATCATCTACTTATTACTTCCCAATGCCTTCCTCTAGGCCCAAGTAATGGTGAAGTTTCATGTAGTCGACGGTCACATAACACCACTAGAGGAGAGACAACATACATCTCATCAAAATATCGAAAGAATACCAAATTCACATGACTACTAATAGCAAGACTTCACCCATGTCCTCAGGAACAAACGTAACTACTCACAAAGCATATTCATGTTCATGATCAGAGGAGTATTAATATGCATTAAGGATCTAAACATATGATCTTCCACCAGATAAACCAACTAGCATCAACTACAAGGAGTAATCAACACTACTAGCAACCCACAGGTACCAATCTGAGGTTTTGAATACAAAGATTGGATACAAGAGATGAACTAGGGTTTGAGAGGAGATGGTGCTGGTGAAGATGATGATGGAGATTGACCCCCTCCCGATGAGAGGATCGTTGGTGATGACGATGGTGATGATTTCCCCCTCCCGGAGGGAAGTTTCCCCGACAGAACAGCTCCGCCGGAGCCCTAGATTGATTCCACCAAGGTTCCGCCTCGTGGCGGCGGATTTTCGTCCCGTAAGCTTGCTTATGATTTTTTTGCCAGGGTAAAAGGCCTCATATAGCAGAAGATGGGCACTGGAGGGCCACCAGGAGGCCCACAAGGTAGGGGGGTGTGCCCTGTAAGAGTGGGCGCGCTCTGTAAGAGTGGGCGCGCCCCCACCCTCGTGGCCAGGGTGTGGGCCCCCTCTGGTACTTCTTTAGCTCAAAAATTCTTATTAATTCCAAAAATGACTTTTGTGGAGTTTCAGGACTTTTGAAGCTGTGCAGAATAGGTTTCCAATATTTGCTCCTTTTCCAGCCCAGAATCCCAGCTACCGGCATTCTCCCTCTTCATGATAAACCTTGTAAAATAAGAGAGAATAGCCATAAGTATTGTGGCATAACGTGTAATAACAGCCCATAATGTAATAAATATCAACATTAAAGCATGATGCAAAATGGACGTATCAGCTCCCCCAAGCTTAGACCTCGCTTGTCCTCAAGCAGAAGCCAATATCGAAAATATTTCCACATTTTTAGAGATAGAGGTGTCAATAAAAACAAAATACGGACATGAGGACATCATGATCGTTCTTATAACAACAACACACACACACACACATATATATATATATATATATATATATATATATTGTCATATGATTTCTTATGCTCAAGTAACAATTTATTCACAATGTCAAGTATGGTTCAGAAACTTCATTGAGAACTAACAAACTATAATCTCAGTCACTGAAGCAATTGCAATTTATTATAACATCGGAAAGAGTCTTTTTAGCAAGCCCGCATACTCAACTATCATTTAGTCTTCCACAATTGCTGACACTCACGCAATACTTATGGTTATGGAGTTTTAATCGGACACAGAGAAAGGTAGGGGCTTATAGTGTTGCCTCCTAATGTTTTTACCTCAAGGGTAATGTCAAAAATAATAGTCCATGCTAACTTACATCCAATTGGATATATATATCAGGATCTTTCCAACATGAGGTGCTTGCCAAAGGATAAAATGAAAAAGGGAAAGGTGAGGATCACCTTGACTCTTGCATAATGTAAAAGACATAAAGTAAAAGATAGGCCCTTCGCAGAGGGAAGCAGAGGTTGTCATGTGCTTTTAGGGTTGGATGCACGAAATCTTAATGCAAAAGAATGTCACTTTATATTGCCACTTGTGATATGAACCTTTATTATACAGTCCGTCGCTTTTATTACTTCCATATCACACGATCATATAAAGCTTATTTTCTCCACATTAATAAGTCATACATATTTAGAGAGAATTTTTTATTACTTGCAACATGACAACTTACTTGAACGATCTTACTGCAATCCATAGGTAGGTATGGTGGACTCTCATGGCAAAACTGGGTTTAAGGATATTTGGAAGCACGGGTAGTATCTCTACTTGGTGCAAGGAATTTGGCTAGCATGAGGGGGAAAGGCAAGCTCAACATGTTGGACGATCCATGACAATATATTTTAACTAAGATGTGAGAAAACATAACCCATTACATTGTCTTCCTTGTCCAACGTCAACTCTTTAGCATGTAATACTTTAATGAGTGCTCACAATCATAAAATATGTCCAAGATAGTATATTTATATGTGAGAACCTCTCTTTCTTTATTACTTCCTATTAATTGCAAAGATGACCAAAACTACGTTTGCCAACTCTCAACAACATTTAAGCCTCATACTCTTTATATGTGAAGTCCTTACTCTCCATAAGATCAATATGAACTCTTTTATTTCTTTTTATTCTTTCTATGCACTCAAGATCATAGAAAGATAGCAAAGCCCTTGACTCAAAACTAATCTTTATTATATATAGCTCACGGACTCGATTACATAGAGGGGTCACAAAGCAAAACTCAAAACTAATTCATACCAAAACTTTATTCTACTAGATCAAGATATTACCAAAAGGATCCAAATAGTAAAACGGTAAAGATAGGAGTGTGATGGTGATACGATACCAGGGCAACTCCCTGATGTCTACTACCCAACCTTCTTCTTGTAGATGTTGTTGGGCCTGCAAGTGCACAGGTTTGTAGGACAGTAGCAAATTTCCCTCAAGTGGATAACCTAAGGTTTATCAATCCGTGGGAGGCGTAGGATGAAGATGGTCTCTCTCAAACAACCCTGCAACCAAATAACAAAGAGTCTCTTATGTCCCCAACACACCCAATAGAATGGTAGATTGTATAGGTGCACTAGTTCAGCAAAGAGATGGTGATACAAGTGCAATATGGATGGTAGATAAAGGTTTTTGTAATCTGAAATTATAAAAACAGCATGGTAACTAATGATAAAAGTGAGCACAAACGGTATTGCAATGATAGGAAATAAGGCCTAGGGTTCATACTTTCACTAGTGCAAGTTCTCTCAACAATGATAACATAGATAGATCATATAACAATCCCTCAACATGCAACAAAGAGTCACTCCAAAGCCACTAATAGCGGAGAACAAACAAAGAGATTATGGTAGGGTACGAAACCACCTCAAAGTTATCCTTTCTGTTCTATCTATTCAAGAGTTCGTAGTAAAATAACATAAAGTTATTCTTTCCGCTCAATCCATCATAGAGTTCATACTAGAATAACACCTTAAGACACAAATCAACCAAAACCCTAATGTCACCTAGATACTCCATTGTCACCTCAAGTATCTGTGGCCATGATTATACGATATGCATCACACAATCTCAGATTCATCCAACCAACACAAAGTACTTCAAAGAGTGCCCCAAACTATCTACCGGAGAGTCAAGAAAACGTGTGCCAACCCCTATGCATAGGTTCATGGGCTGAACCCGCAAGTTGGTCACCAAAACATACATCAAGTGGCACGTGATATCCCATTGTCACCATAGATAAACACGACAAGACATACATCAAGTGTTCTCAAATAAAGACTCAATCCGATAAGATAACTTCAAGAGGGAAACTCAATTCATCATAAGAGAGTAGAGGGGGAGAAACATTATAAGATCCAACTATAATAGCAAAGCTCGCGATACATCAAGATCGTGCCATAGAGAGAACACGAGAGAGAGAGAGAGAGAGAGAGAGAGATCAAACACATAGCTACTGGTACATACCTTCAGCCTCGAGGGTGAACTACTCCCTCCTCGTCATGGATAGCGCCAGGATGATGAAGATGGCCACCGGTGAGGGATTCCCCCTCCGGCAGGGTGATGGAACGGGCTCCCGAGAGGTTTTTGGTGGCTACATAGGCTTGCAGCGGCGGAACTCCCGATCTATCTTCGTTGTCGATGTTTTTAGGGTACGTAGGCTTATATAGGCGAAAGAAGTTGGTTGGGGGAGCCTCGAGGGGCCCACGAGAGGGTAGGGCACGCCCAGGTGGGTGGGCGTGCCCCCCTGTCTCGTGGCTCCCTCGATGATCCCGTGGCTTGCACTCCAAGTCTCCCCGATCATATTCTTCCTAAAAATCACGCTGCCGAAGGTTTCATTCCGTTTGGACTCCGTTTGAAATTCCTTTTCTTCGAAATACTGAAACAGGCATTAAAAAAGCAATATGGGCTGGGCCCCTGGTTAATAGGTTAGTCCCAAAAATGACATAACTGTGTAAAATAAAGCCCATAAACATCCAAAAGGGGCAATATAATAGCATGGAACAATCAAAAATTATAGATACATTGGAGACGTATCAAGCATCCCCAAGCTTAATTCCTGCTCGTCCTCGAGTAGGTAAATGATAAAAAAAGAATTTTTGATGTCGAATGCTACCTAGCATAACTCTTAGTGTAATTTTCTTTATTGGGCATGAATGTTCAGATCCAAATGATTCAAAATAAAAGTTCATATTGACATAAGAAATAGTGATACTTCAAGAATACTAATCAAAGTAATCATGTCTTCTCAAAATAACATGGCCAAAGAAAGTTATCCCTACAAAATCATATAGTCTGGCTGTTGCTCTATCTTCATCACACAAAGTATTTAATCATGCAATACCCGATGACAAGCCAAGCAATTGTTTCATACTTTAATAATCTCAAACTCTTTCAACTTTCATGCAATACATGAGCGTGAGCCATGGACATAGCACTATATGTAGAATAGAATGGTGGTTGTGGAGAAGACAAAAAGGAGAAGATAGTCTCACATCAACTAGGCGTATCAACGAGCTATGGAGATGCCCATTAATAGATATCAATGTGAGTGAGTAGGGATTGCCATGCAACGGATGCACTAGAGCTATAAATATATGAAAGCTCAACAAAAGAAACTAAGTGGTTGTGCATCCAACTTGCTTGCTCACAAAGACCTAGGGCATTTTGAGGAAGCCCATCATTGGAATATACAAGCCAAGTTCTATAATGAAAAATTCCCACTAGTATATGAAAGTGACAACATATGAGACTCTCTATCATGAAGATCATGGTGCTACTTTGAAGCACAAGTGTGGAAAAGGAGATAGTAGCATTGTCCCTTCTCTCTTTTTCTCTCATTTTATTATTTTTTATTTTCTTTTTCTTTTCTTTTTTTCTCTTTTTCTCTTTTTTTCTTTGGCCCTTCTCCCTTTTTTTTCTTTTTGGGCTTTCTCTTTTTTTCTTTTCTTTTTTTCTTTTTAAAGTCCGAAGTCTCATCCCGACTTGTGGGGGAATCATAGTCTCCATCATCCTTTCCTTACTGGGACAATGCTCTAATAATGAAGATCATCACACTTTTATGGATTTACAACTCAAGAATTACAACTCAAAGCTAGAACAAGATATGACTCTATATGAATGCCTCCGGCGGTTTACCGGGATATGCAATGAATCAAGAGCGACATGTATGAAAACTATGAAGGTGGCCTTGCCACAAATACGATGTCAACTACAGGATCATGCAAAGAGCAATATGACAAAAGTAATGCGTGTCATATGAACGGAACGGTGGAAAGTTGCATTGCAATATATCTCGGAATGGCTATGGAAATGCCATAATAGGTAGGTATGGTGGCTGTTTTGAGGAAGGTATATTGTGGGTGTATGGTACCGGCGAAAGTTGCATGGCACCAGAGAGGCTAGCAATGGTGGAAGGGTGAGGGTGCGTATAATCCATGGACTCAACATTAGTCAAAAGAACTCATACACTTACTGCAAAAATCTATAAGTCATCAAAAACAAAGTATTACGCGCATGCTCCTAGGGGGATAGATTGGTAGGAAAAGACCATCGCTCGTCCCCGACCGCCACTCATAAGGAAGACAATCAATAAATAAAATTGTGCTCCAACTTCATCACAAAGCGGTTCACCATACGTGCATGCTACGGGAATCAAAAACTTCAACACAAGCATTTTTCATAATCACCTCAACTAGCATGACTTTAATATCACTACCTCCATATCTGAAAACAATTATCAAGTATCAAATTGATCATGGCATCCAATTCACTTTCTATGATAGTTTTTATTATACCCAACTTCGATGCTCATCATTCTAGGACCAACTTTGTAACCATAGCAAATACCATGCTGTTCTAAAAGACTCTCAAAATAATATAAGTGAAGCATGAGAGACTAGCAATTTCTACTAAATATAACCACCGTCGTGCTCTAAAGGATATAAGTGATGCACTAGAGCAAATGACAAACTACTCCGGAAGATATAAGTGAAGATCAATGAGTAGTCGAATAATTGTGCAACTATGTGAAGACTCTCTAACATTAAGGAATTTCAGATCTTGGTATTGTATTCAAACAGCACGCAAAACAAAATAAAATGACATTGCAAGGATAGCACAACTCATATGAAGAAGCAAAAATTTAGGCTCAACCGATACTAACCGATAGTTGTTGAAGAAGAAAGGTGGGATGCCTAACGGGGCATCCCAAGCTTAGATGCTTGATACTTCTTGGAATATTATCTTGGGGTGCCTTGGGCATCCCCAAGCTTGAACTTTTGTGTCTCCTTAATTCCTCTCATATCATGGTTTCTCTTTTTAGGAAAAGCTTCATCCACACCAAACTCAACAAGAACTCGTGAGATAGGTTAGTATAAACCAATACAAAACCTTATCATTTTCTACTGTAACAAATCACTAAAATTATTATCTAAAATTATTATTCAACATTGCATACTAAATGCCTCTGCATATTTAATACTCCTATCCTCAAATAGAATCATTAAACAAGCAAACATATGCAAACAATGCAACCATAACACCAATCTATCAAAACAATATAGTCTGTAAAGAATGCAAGATTGATCAAACTTACCTAACTCCAAAAATTATGAAATAAAATTCCCACTGTAATAAATTTATCATATCTCAGTATGCAAAACGTTTCAACATTATACCATTATCTGACTTTTCTAGGGAATTTTTTCAACAGCGGTAAACTTTCTGTATTCAAACAGCAACATGTATACTAGCAAAATAAGCATGGCAAAGGCTATCCTTGACATTTTTATTGAAACTAAAGATGCAAAACACTATTCTAAATAACAGAAAGCAAATACTAACAAAATAAAATGACTCTCCAAGCAAAACACATATCATGTGGTGAATAAAAATATAGTTCCAAGTAAAGTTACCGATGAACGAAGACGGAAAGAGGGGATGCCATCCAGGGCATCCCCAAGCTTAGGATTTTGGCTATCCTTGAATATTACCTTGGGGTGCCATGGGCATCCCCAAGCTTTGGCTCTTTCCACTCCTTATTCCATAGTCCATCGAATCTTTACCCAAAACTTGAAAACTCCACAACACAAAACTCAACAGAAAACTCGTAAGCTCCGTTAGTATAAGAAAATAAAACCACCACTTGGGTACTGTAATGAAATCATTCTAAATTCATATTGGTGTAATATATACTGTACTCCAACTTTTCTATGGTTCATACCACTTAATACTAGCCATAGATTCATCAAAATAAGCAAACAACACATAGAAAACAGAATCTGTCAAAAACAGAACAGTCTGTAGTAATCTGTATCAAACGTATACTTCTGGAACTCCAAAAATACTACTAAATTAGGAAGTCCTAAGCAATTTGTGTACAAATCCTGATAAAAACGAATAAGATCATAATCGCATTTATGTGAATTAAAAAAACTAATTTACTGGGTGCAAAAGTTTCTGATTTTCAGCAGGATCAACACAATTATCACCGTAAGCTATCCTAAAGGTCTTACTTGGCACTTTATTGAAACAAAAGCTATAAAACATGATTATTACAGTAGCATAATCATGTGAACACACAAAAACAGTAAGGATAAATATTGGGTTGTCTCCCAACAAGCGCTTTTCTTTAATGCCTTTCTAGCTAGGCATGATGATGACAATGATGCTCACGTAAAAGATAAGAATTGAAACATAACGGGAGAATCATGAAGCATATGACTAGCACATTTAATTCTAACCCACTTACTATGCATAGGGATTTTGTAAGCAAACAACTTATGGGAACAATAACCAACTAGCATAGGAAGGTAAAACAAGCATAGCTTCAAGATTTGAAGCACATAGAGAGGAAACTTGACATTATTGCAATTCCTACAAGCATATGTTCCTCCCTCATAATAATTTTCAGTAGAATCATGAATGAATTCAACAATATAACCAGCACCTAAAGCATTCCTTTCATGATCTACAAGCATAGAATTTTTACTACTCTCCACATAAGCAAAATTCTTCTCATTCAGAATAGTGGGAGTATCATAAGAGACTTGAACACTAAAAATTGTTTCCACATTAAAAGAGTAATGTCCAGAAAAAGGGTAATCATAATCATGACAAGTTTTATAAATATAATCATCACTACTTTTTATAGCATAAATTTCATCACAATAATCATCATAAGTTGCAACTTCGTTCTCATCATAATCGATTGAAACCTCTCCCAAGATAGTGGAATCACTAAATAAAGTTGACACTCTTCCAAATCCACTTTTGTATTCATCACAATAAAATTCAACATCCACAAAAATAGTGGGATCACTACTTGCTAAAGTTGACACTCTTCCAAACCCACTTTCATCAATATAATCATCATAGGTAAGAGGCATGCTATCATCATAACAACTTTGCATATCAAGACTTGGGATGCTAAAAATACCATCTTCATTAAACATAGCATCCCCAAGCTTGGTACAAACATTAATTTCAGCAAATATATTCTCAAATATTTCATCCTCATCAAACATAGCTTCACTCTCATCACTCTCATCATTGATAGTATGGATAGCACCAATAGTATAGCAATTATCATCATCACAATGAGTAGTCATTTGGGAGGGATACCTTTTTACCTTTGTTGCCCATTCTTTTCATTTTCTTTTTCACATTATGTGTGGGTTCAACCTTCCTCTTTGAGCTCCTTATTGACGAGATTGGTTGAATAGAAAGCTCCTCCTCCTTACGTGATTCATCATAAGAAATAATAGGAGGATATTGGGAAGTCTCTTCCCTTTCATTAGTATTCTCATCGTCTTCTATTTGCTTTCTTTTCTTTAGGTAATTGGCAATATAAGGATTTTCAATGCAATTCACCGCACAATACAAATAAATCTTCTCTAGATCAATATCAAGGAATTTCTTATGGGCAAATTCTGGAAGGTCCTTAATTAAATGTTTCAATTCTTCATAACCCAAAAGTAAACTAAGTTCATTGTAATGTGCAAGGGAAATCAAATCATCACAATTTTTGGACACGATTCGATCATGAAATAATTTGCATAGGAGATGTAGATGACCACGTTCATTGCATAGTTCACAAGTACGGCAAAGGAAGTGTAAATTTTCAGCACTCCCATTTAACTTTTCTTGCAACAATTTAGTTTATAAATGCTTAGGCCTCTTGCAATATATATCTTCTCTATTTGGTGTGTTCATGCAAACATGCATTCCACAAAAGTTGACATGCTTATAAGAGATATTTTCATCATGACTAGAGCAATCATCATTAGTACTATCGATATTCAAGGAGTTCATACTAACAACATTGCAATCATGCTCATCATTCAAAGATTCAGTACCAAGCATTTTAATGCACTCTTCTTCTAGCACTTGAGCACATTTTTCCTTTCCATCAAACTCACGAAAGATATTAAAAAGATGAAGCGTATGAGACAAACTCAATTCCATTTTTTTGTAGTTTTCTTTTATAAACTAAACTAGTGATAAAACAAGAAACAAAAAAATTCAATTGCAAGATCTAAAGATATACCTTCAAGCACTCACCTTCCCGGCAACGGTGCCAGAAAAGAGCTTGATGTCTACTACACAACCTTCTTCTTATAGACGTTGTTGGGCCTGCAAGTGCACAGGTTTGTAGGATAATAACAAATTTCCCTCAAGTGGATGACCTAAGGTTTATCAATCCGTGGGAGGCGTAGGATGAAGATGGTCTCTCTCAAACAACCCTGCAACCAAATAACAAATAGTCTCTTGTGTCCCCAACACACCCAATACAATGGTAGATTGTATAGGTGCACTAGTTCGGCGAAGAGATGGTGATACAAGTGCAATATGGATGGTAGATAAAGGTTTTTGTAATCTGAAATTATAAAAACAGCAAGGTAACTAATGATAAAAGTGAGCACGAACGGTATTGCAATGACAGGAAACAAGGCCTAGGCTTCATACTTTCACTAGTGCAAGTTCTCTCAACAATGATAACATAGATAGCTCATATAACAATCCCTCAACATGCAACAAAGAGTCACTCCAAAGCCACTAATAGCAGAGAACAAACGAAGAGATTATGGTAGGGTACGAAACCACATCAAAGTTATCCTTTCTGTTCTATCTATTCAAGAGTTTGTAGTAAAATAACATAAAGCTATTATTTCCGCTCAATCCATCATAGAGTTCATACTAGAATAACACCTTAAGACATAAATCAACCAAAACCCTAATGTCACCTAGATACTCCATTGTCACCTCAAGTACCCGTGGGCATGATTATACGATATGCATCACACAATCTCAGATTCATCCAACCAACACAAAGTACTTCAAAGAGTGCCCCAAAGTTCCTAGCGGAGAGTCAAGAAAATGTGTGCCAACCCCTATGCATAGGTTCATGGGCGGAACCTGCAAGTTGGTCACCAAAACATACATCAAGTGGCACGTGATATCCCATTGTCACCACAGATAAACATGGCAAGACATACATCAAGTGTTCTCAAATAAAGACTCAATCAGATAAGATAACTTCAAGAGGGAAACTCAATTCATCACAAGAGAGTAGAGGGGGAGAAACATCATAAGATCCAACTATAATAGCAAAGCTCGCGATACATCATGATCGTGCCATAGAGAGAACACGAGAGAGAGAGAGATCAAACACATAGCTACTAGTACATACCCTCAGCCTCGAGGGTGAACTACTCCCTCCTCGTCATGGATAGCTCCGGGATGATGAAGATGGCCATCGGTGAGGGATTCCCCCTCCGGCAGGGTGCCGGAACAGGCTCCCAAGAGGTTTTTGGTGGCTACAGAGGCTTGCGGCGGTGGAACTCCCGATCTATCTTCGTTGTCGATGTTTTTAGGGTACGTAGGCTTATATAGGCGAAAGAAGTCGGTCGGGGGAGCCTTGAGGGGCCCACGAGAGGGTAGGGCGCGCCCAGGGGGTGGACGTGCCCCCCTGTCTCGTGGCTCCCTCGATGATCCCCTGGCTTGAACTCCAAGTCTCCCCGATCATATTCTTCCTAAAAATCACGCTGTCGAAGGTTTCATTTCATTTGGACTCCGTTTGATATTCCTTTTCTTTGAAATACTGAAACAGGCATTAAAACAGCAATATGGGCTGGGCCTCCGGTTAATAGGTTAGTCCCAAAAATGACATAAATGTGTAAAATAATGCCCATAAACATCCAAAAGGGGTAATATAATAGCATGGAACAATCAAAAATTATAGAGATGTTGGAGACGTATCACTCCCCCAAGCTTGGCAGTTGCCAAGGGGAGTGCCCATACCCAAGTGATTATGTCTCCTTCTTCAAAGTTGGTGTTGTGATCTTCTTGGCGATGATGCCCCTCAGGATACGATTCTCCTCCTCGAGCTTATTGACTTGTTGCTTGAGGTCCATATTTTCCTTGCGGAGCTTGCCCGTAATGGCTAAAGCTCCTTTCACCCAAGGATGTTGCATAGCTTCTGGAGAACAAGTGACACTCTTTTTCATTTTTTCATAAGAAAGAAATTTAACGGAAGGGATGACCAAGTTTGGAATAGCCGAGCTCTATAGTTCCCCCATCATGAATCCGACTTGGAAACGATAGGTAACTTCTTGATCCTCCTCCATAGCATCTATCCTTTTCAAGTCGGCCTCCATCTCATCCTCCGTTTCTGGCCCAAAGTGATAATCATCGTTGTTTGCTCCTGGACCTGGCGTCAGGTGAGACACCCTACTCTCCCCAACTGACTCTTGAGAAGACATCTTGCTCTAAATCTGTAACAGAAATAGTTCGAAACAAAAACAGAGGATTTTTGCATGATACGATGGTCAAAACCTTCATGACATTATATAATGAATTTTTACCGACCAAAAGAAGTATCATGCACGAAAACAGAGTCCGGGGAGCACACGAGGTGCCCACGATGCAGGGGGCGCGCCCTCCACCCTCGTGGAGGCCTCGTGTCCTTCCCGGACTACTTCTTATTTTCCTATTTTCTTAAATATTCTAAAACGGAGAAAAAATGCTATTAGAATTGTTTTGGAGTCAGTTTACTTACCATACCACATACCTATTCCTTTTCGGAGTCTGAAACGTTCTGGAAAGTGTCCCTTGTGTATTCCTCCGGGGTTACGATTTCAATAATATTAGTTTCAACATTTATTGGGTTACTTGAGATATAATGTTTGATTCTTTGACCGTTCACCACCTTCGTGCCTTCGAAGTTGTTGATTTTTATGGCACCGGAATGATAGACCTCCTCGATAACGTAAGGACCTTCCCATTTAGAGAGAAGTTTTCCTGTAAAAAATCTTAAACGAGAGTTGAATAGCAACACATAATCACCTACGCTAAACTCTCGCTTTTGTATCCTTTTGTCATGCCATCTTTTAACTTTTTCTTTAAACAGCTTGGCATTCTCATAGGCTTGGGTTCTCCATTCATCAAGTGAGCTAATGTCAAATAACCTCTTCTCACCGGCAAGTTTGAAATCATAATTGAGCTCTTTAATGGGAAAATTTTGTTTTTACCACTCTAGATTTTGTCAATTTTCCTTATGCCACTCTAGCTTTTGACACTTCACTTTTGCCACTCTTAGTTTTTGACAATTATCACAATTGCCACTTTCTGGCAAAAGCAAAATAATTTTATTTCAGTTTTGCCACTCTTAGCTTTTGACAATTATCATAATTGCCACTCTAATTTTTTTGTTTTTGCCACAGAAATGGAAATTGTGACAATTGTCAAAAACTAAGAGTGGCAAAATTGAAATGTCAAAATCTAGAGTGGCATAAGGAAAATTGGCAAAATCTAGAGTGGCAAAAACAAAAATTTCCCCTCTTTAATAGCCCAATACGCCTTATGTTCTAGTTCGAGAGGTAAGTGACATGCTTTTCCATAAACCATTTTATATGGAGACTGTGATGCCCGGATAATTAAGCTACAGTAATTCCCTAGTTAGTGATGCCACATCACCGCGATTACTGTTGTTAAACTCACGGTGGTTCGAATCCGGTCCAAATTCAAATTTAAAATAAAATCGAAAATAAAAGTTTTCAAATGTCAAAAGTAAAATGTGTAAACTGTGGCAAATAATTTGCAAGTATTATTGGTGAAGAAACCACACTTTTATAAAACATTTAAATGCACTTAAATAAATAAAACAGTAGCTAAACAATTATATAAATGCCTTTTATAATTTCTAAAATGTTAACCTAATTTATTTGTGAGTGAAACTTTTTGTGGCATTTGTATAATTAGGAATACTAATTTAGGAACAAACTATATATTTTATAGAACTCTAATAAATTAAATGTTGAATGAAAACAAAGCAGAAAATAAACAATAGAATTATAAAACTAAACAACAAAAGAAAACAACCCCCCCTCTCCCTCACTAGGCCTCGGCCCCGCTGGACCGCCAGGCTGGCCCAGGCACACACTCCCTCCCCATCTCCCCTGTTCACGCGATCGTGGACACCGGCGATGGCCGCCACGGCACA
>NC_041383.1:186390200-186395882 GCF_002162155.2 Triticum dicoccoides | reverse complement strand
CCACTTCCCCCTTGCGCCCCCAACCCCTCGAGCTCGAGCTCGAGCCCGCCCGTGGATGCCCGGAGCCGCGTCGCCGTTGGTCCTCGCCTTTCCGTCGGCTCGCCATCCCCTACGTCCACTACGACCACTGGCTGGTGCTGGGCTTCGCTTCATCGATGCCGTCAATACGTCTTCCTCCGCCACGGACACCGCACACTCATCGTCGATTCGCTCCACGACGAGTCCCTCTGGCGTCACGGAGCAGCTCCTCGTCAACGATGTGAGCAGATGCCCGGAACCCCTCTGTTTCCCCATTGAATTCGTGCCCGTAGCCTAGCCTCCCGCCGTGCCCGCAGCTCATCGTCACCATTAACGTAGCTGCCGCCGCTGCTCCTACTCTGTTGCTCCTACTAGTTGTCGTTGCTGTTGCTCTGCTGCTGATAGAGCCTCTCGCCACGACTCCCTGTCTCCTGCTGTCGCCGGCGGCTGCTCGCCTGGCCGCGCCCCCGCGCACGCCCACGCGTGTGTGCCCGGGCTTCCACGGCCCGGTCCTGCCGCCACGACTGCGTTCAGCGCCCGCGGCCTCGCCTTGTGCATGTGTCGCGCGCCCGCACACGCCCTCCCGTGCCGCCTGCTGCTGTGCTGCTCCATGCCGCTGCTGCACCTCCCGCGCGTGGCCTCGCCACCGATGCCTAGCGCCCGCACCGTGCCGTTGCACTCTGCTGCCGGTTTGCTACAAGTAACATTCAGTTACTATAGCTATTGCTAGCTTTACAAATATCACATTGACTAACCCTTTAGACAACCCCTAAACTGCGGCAAAACAACTACTAGCAGGCGAAAAACAAATATGAGTAGAAAGTATAGTTGACAAACTTCATTTTATCCCACTGGACCAAATCCTTTCGATGCGTGGAATAATTTCTACAAAAATCACAAATCGCTACGTTCTGTTAACAGAAAAGCAGAAGCAGAAATGTTGCAGTAGCACTTTTCCAACAAAGTTTTGATCAAGAAAATGGATGCTAACATAGCTGCACTTGCTACTAACATGCAGATCACAGAAAAGGACTCAAAATTGATATAAGGCACTAACTCATAGGATGTACAGTACAATAGTTGTAGTCTTTTGAAAATAGCTAAGTGATGTTTAAAACTGGCGAATTCTCAGACTTAGTGAAATTTCAGGGATTTTTCCGGGTGTTGTTAAAACTTTGAAAAATGATAGTAAATAATCTGTAACTCGGATGGAAAAGTTTTATGCATGAAAGTTGCTCAGAACGACGAGACGAATCTGACTATGTGGTCCGTTTGTCCGCCACACGTCCCTAGCATAGCAAACATGCAACTTTTCCCCTTCGGTTCATGTGTTTGACAGACGTCCAGAACCGGGTATACTTTCCCGGATGTTTCCCCCTTCGCCAGTAATGCCTAGCACTACGTTAGAACACCTCTAGCCCCGCTTATAATCATGTTGTGCATATGTTTGCGTGTATTTACTGTTTCTTCCCCCTCTTCTCTCTGGTAGACCCCGAGACCGCTGCTGATGCCGCTGAGATCGACTACGTCGACGACGACCCTCCTTCTTGTCTGAGAAACCAGGCAAGCCCCCCCCCCCCTTTGATCATCCCGATATCGCCCATTCTATACTCTCATGCTTGCATTAGATTTTGCTACTGTTATTGTTTGCTCCTATTCTGATGCATAGCCTGCTTTTGTACCTGTTATTGTTACCTACCTCTTATCCTAAACTGCTTAGTATAGGTTGGCTAGTGATCCATCAGTGACCCCCACTTGTCCTTGTTGCCCTTGCTTCATCATCGACGCCTCAATCGACGTGATCGACGACCAGAGCCCGACACCTCACATCACATCACGCCCCCTTTAGTTGCTCGACTCTGCAGAGCTACTATCAAGTGCCGAGGGTGATCCCTCATAACGCACTCTAATGATAATTCTGTAGTGTAGCTATTCGGTCATGGTCATCGAGGGTGATTTCCTCTTTCACCATTCCCGATACGGCTCTGTCGTTCAACACCTCAAGTGTGAACCTCGAGAGGGTGGTCCCTCTTACGTTCACCTTGATGATTACATTGAGTGGAATCCACCGGGGGTGATTCCTCGGGTTTTCCCCTTGATGTTTGGACACACGGTTACCTTGACTTTACTTGAGACATTGGTGAATGTCGGGTGGGCCCGAAGAGCACCTGCAAGATGGTTACGTGGCACGACCGGGCATTCTAGGCCCTTGTCGTAAGTCCACGATCCGGGGCGACGGGGTCACTTTCGATCGTGAGTCTCTGCTCATCTCTGCAAGCTAATAATACACTATGGTTTGGGTATTTATTCTGAGTTGGCCTCTGGCCTTTACTGTCAGGACCCCGACTCAATGCCACATCGATCTAGCATGTAACACCTCATATCACTTTGCGGCCTCACGCACGGTATTCCCATGGGTGTTGCCTTACCTTTACCCGGGACCGTTTGCGCCTTTTGGCACACGTATATGACAGAGTCGCTAGCATCCATATGATAAGGAGCCCGGACTGACATGGCTAGTCGTAAACCCAAAGTGGCACAAACTTACAGGGACAGGCATCCATGACCCAGCATCGAACGTGTCGGTCATCAGCAAGTGAATCCAGGTTGTAGCACTGGGCTAGCAGGACTCCGGTGAACCGGGCTGTAGCGGGCTAACAGGACTCCGGTATTCATCGCGTGACATTTCCCCGAAGGGACAGACACAGGAACGAAGAAGGACACATGCCGGCCAGCCTAAGTGTTCCAGAGCAGTAGCAGGCTACCATGGCTCGGTGGAAACACTAGGAGACATTTCCCGGTAAGAGAGGCTACTAAAGATAAACAACTAGATAGTCAGATCCCACACATACCAAGCATTTCAATAACATACACACAATATGCTCGATATGTGCAATACAACATGGCATCACAAAATGACTCTACGACTCAAGTAGTTTATTCAATAGGCTCCGAGGAGCGAGATATTACAAACATGGGTCTCATGACCCAACAATCAGAGCATACAAGTCAAAGCACAAGCGGAAGCTTAACATATCTGAGTACAGACAACTATAAATGAAAAAGGCTGAGAAGCCTGACTATCTACCAGATCCTGCCGAGGGCACAAGATCGTAGCTGAGGTAACAAGCTAAACGTCGAAGTCCACGTGGGACTAATAGTGAGAATGAAGTCTCTCTGCAAAAACATAAATTAAGCAACGTGAGTACAAATGTACCCAGCAAGACTTACATCAGATCTATCTACATATGCATCATTATCAACAAAAGGGTGGTGGAGTTTAACTGCAGCAAGCCAGCTTTGACTCGGTGGCTAACCTGAACTACGACTGCAAGTAACTCTTTTGAGGTGGCGCACACGAGTCCACATATTCACCATATCAATACACCACTATGGATCCGCTCCCTCCTCCCTACGAGAACGCCATCCATAGCACTCACGCTTATCTTGTGTATTTTAGAGTATCCACCTTCACTTGTCTATGAACTATGCAAGGGGTCCAAGTTTCCAAATCCGAGGAATCCGGCTATTCGAATAGATAATGATAACCCTGCAGGGGTGTACTTCTTCACACACGCTTTCGCCACTTATCGCCCTGTACATGTCATGTATCTCGGCAACCTTCAAGCGGAAGCCGGGCGAGGGAGTCGGCCACGACCTGACTAACCGAACAAGTCTCTAGTCCAGGTTTATCGCCTATTCGGGTTCCATCCGCAAGGAGATCCGGCCGGGGTGTCGCTTACGGCCCCAAACGATGTGAGCAGGGTTCCCAAGCCCACCATCCGGGTGCCACTTGGTACACCGGGCCACTGTGCCTAGTCTATCCCAAGCCCACCTGTACCGGGTGCCACTTGGTAGACTACTAACACTACCTACAAACACCAGAAACTAGTTGCAACTCCTGGACAGAGATCAAGTTGATTAATAAGTCGAGAGAGCTTGGAGCGCCCGGAGCCCAATGTGTGGTAGTAGCTGTTCATGGATCACAAACACAGAACTCAGTTCCTGAGGGAGGCTGCAATGAGACAACCCACCATGTACTCCTACATGGCCTCTCACCGCTACCTTTACCAAATCGTGTTCACACACTTAGCACTCAACAGTAGGACATGTTCACACACCTCTGATTCATCCCCGATGAATCAGACCTGACTCAACTCTAAGCAGTAGCGGGCATGACAAACAAACATGAATGAGTAGGCGCAACAGGGCTCAAACAACTCCTACTCATGCTAGTGGGTTTCATCTATTTACTGTGGAATGACAGGTCATGCAAAGGATAAAGGGGTTCAGCTACCGCAGCAAGTAACAGTTGAATCGTTGTTGTCCTAATGCAGTAATAGAGAGCAGGAGCGAGAGAGTGGGATTTTATCGGAATGAACAAGGGGGTTTTGCTTGCCTGGCACTTCTGAAGATAGCATTGAGTCTTCATCAGTGTCAACGATCACATCGCCGGTACACGTCTATCGAGAGGGGACAATTACCGGCAAACAAGGAAGAACACAATCAATGCAATGCGACAATATGATGCATGAATGTGACATGGCAATATGATGTGATTTGTGCTAATGCAACTAAAACCAGATTAAATGAAGTTGGTTTGAATCCAAGATTCAAATTCCAAATCCATATATGATTATTTAAATGCCCTTTATTTGTTTTGTCCAGAACAGAGGACAAACATTGTTCAAACATGCATGAAAATGGTACAGATGGATTCCTTGAATTTTTCTGATAATTTTTCATATATAAATTATTTAATTTGGAGTTACGGTTGAATTTCTATGAATTTTAGAAGTTTTGGACATTTTCTGAAAATAATAAATCATTTAAGATTTATTTAAATTCCAGGAAGGAATTATTGCGTCAGCATGACCTCATGCTGACCTCAGCAGGTCAACGGGCGCCGTCCAGGTCAAACTGACCTGTGGGCCCTGCGTGTCAGTGTCTGGACTAACTAACCTAATTAAAATTAACCCTAACTAACTTGGTTAGCCGGGCGGGGCCCGCATGTCAGTGAGTCAGTGGCTTAATTAGAATTAGTTATTAACTTAACCAAAAGTTAGCAGGGGACGGGCCCACACGTCAGTGACCCAGGGGGGTCAAATCCCTGGTCAACCGGGGCTAATCCACCGGCGTCTAGCCGCCGGCAACGACCAGACGCGGCGGTGGCTCGCCGGAGTTGCGACAGAGACGACGGATCGACGCGCCAAGGGCACCAGGAGGTAGCCCGTGCCCGTGCGCATCTAGGGGGACCAACGGGAGGTGCGGGGGTGGCCGGGGTTCGCCGGAGTGGAGCCCGAGGCGGCGGCCGGAGCTCGGGGGTTCGCGGGACCGGCGCTGCGGTGCACGGGAGGACGAGTGGTTAGGTGCTTTGGGTTCCTAAGGTTGCGGTGAGCACGCTGGTGGGCTCGGGAGCGAGCTGCGGTGGCTGTGGCCACGGCCACGCCATGGCCGGCGGCGAGGAGCAATCGGCTCCAGTGAAAAGGGCGGCTAGAGTACGGGAACGAGCGTGAGGAGGAGGGGGAATGGAAGAGTAGCTCACAGCGGATCGGGTGGAGGCAACGGCGAGGCCGGAGAGGGGCTGGAGCTCGCGAATCCTCGAAAGTTCGCCGGCGGCCGAAGGTTGGGGGCGAGCTTGAGGGCGACGCTACAGGGCTTCCG
>NC_041383.1:186381531-186389674 GCF_002162155.2 Triticum dicoccoides | reverse complement strand
GGGGGAAGAGGGGGTCGAGGCGGAGCTTCCTGGGGTGTCGGTGAGGCGTGGGGGTGGCGGTGGCCGCGAGGGAGCTCGTCGGCGGCGATGGCTGCGTTCGGCGAGTGAGAGAGAGGAAGCAGAGGAGTGAAACGAGGGAGAGGGAGAGGGCGAGGGGGTCCAGGGGGTCGCACTGGCGTCGTCTAGGCGCGACGAGGGGAAGCCAGGCAGGCTAGGAGGGAGGAGGTGGCCGGGGCGCGTGGCCGCGCGCGCCGGGCGCGTGCCCGTGTCCTTCTGGCGAGGGAGGAAGACGACAGGGGGGGTAGCGGTGGCGGGCTGGGCCGGCCAGCTGCAGTGCTGGGCCAGTTTGGCTACCAGGTGAGCGCCAGATAAGTCCTTCTCTCTCTCTCTTTTATTTCTATTTAATTCTGTTTTCTATTTTCTGTAGTTTGTTTTGATCTAGTTTTAGACACTAAATCATTTTTATTGCTTCTAATAATTATGGTAGGGACTGGTAGGATTATTCCAAAACCCTTCATCAAAGATCAGAATTATTGGACATATATTAAGTAATTAAGAAATATATATCCAATGCAAATAGTTATTTATTTAATTCAAAGGCCCAAAATAATTAACTCTGAGATACCAAAAATATTGTTTTGAGTTTTACCTCTTTGCAATATTTTCAGAGACTAAGAGGAACATTTTCTTGGACTTCTTTGAGAAGATTTTAATGTTGATCGTTTTTAGAAGGTTTCTGAGGCTTTGAAAATTCCTCAATTCAAATTTCATTTAAATTTAAACATGATGCACACATGGAAGCAAGCATAGGTCAGGTCAGATCTAGGGATGTGACAACTCACCCCCACTAAACAAGAATCTCGTCTCGAGATTCAAGCGTAGGGTAAGATGAAGGGGAAACGCAAACTAGTATAATCTTCACGATCCAGGTTGCACTTCAAATGAACGCTGATTCAATCACCATCTTTGTCTTGTCGTATAGCTCTGAGAACTCCAGCTAGCATGACAGCAAGAGGAAAAGGACAACTCCGGAAGAATCGATCTTCTCGAAGATCAATCAACTTAGGATCAGCTCACAAGGTGAGTCATAGCAACATCTCTTGAGCTGAGACATGAAGCATACATCTGAAGAAATGGAGTGAGACAGATGACGAGGGCTCACTAAGTAGACAACAATTTCACACTTAAAAAGGTGGTAAACGATTGTCAACGTAGCGAGGAGTTGAGTTGCCATGATACCACAACGAGACACCTTAGGAACCGTGACTCGCAGATATATCCCCTTAAGTGGCAAAAAGAATTACCTTTGATTCAGAGATCATTGAAACTCTTTAAACCAGCCTAAGGCAATTCATAATCGATCATTTAGAGGGGTTCGGTAGAATGGCATACTCGAACTTGGATGATGTGGATTACCTTGTTGAAGACAACATAATGGATGAATTTTCTTATCACCGGAAATGGAAGAGACCCATGGTAGAATGGCACATTGGCGGTGCAACATGGGAACAAAATGCAAATGCTGGGAATGATTCTGGTAACTAGGGAAGAACCCAACAATAGAGGGTGAATTCACTGTTTGAAAAGGTCATAGAATTGCCGAGGAAACTGAGAGGAATCCCAGTTCGTGCCGATGATAACACGTATCGCTTGTGCGTGCTCTCAAGAACTTGAGAAATTCCACAATCATCAAGGTTTATCAACAACCGCATCAAGGGTGCTGACAATACAACATACTACCATGATGAATAGCGATGGACGATGCAGGTGCAAAGGAAGATAACACTTTCTCAGATTTCACCTTAGCGAGGCCAAGGGAACGAAATCTGGATGATCGACCGAGAGACATTTAGCACTCCGCTTCTAATGTTCTCCTTGATGTGCTAGTGTATCCCATTCATAGATATGGTTTGATAACTAGAACATCAAGTAAAGGTCGGACTTCGGGAGCAATAGAATCCATAAGGAACAGTTACGGAGGTAAATCCTACGAAATCCTTATGGGCAGGTGGCCAACTTCCTCAAACAAGATACTACAATAATAGGTCTTCCGGCTGGGTGTGTTGGCCACGACATCCACTTTACCGGTTATCGAGGGACCAATATTATAGTTCTTGGGAAATGTTCCAACCATCATATCTGCGTGAGATTCAGATCTGGTTGGTGTCAGGATATTCCAGACTCATCGAGTCTAGGAAGAAAAATGAAAGTTTGCAACACAAATCGACGAGATGACGTTGCGAGATTCTCGAGGGACGAACTGCGATAGCAAGCTCCAAAACATGAGCTGGTTCTGCTACAAACATGTGAACATGTTGTCCCAGAGAAAACATGATCACATGGTAGTCTTACAATAAAACAATACCGAGTTCCGGTGGGGAACCAGCATCGAGGATATCGAAGTCCTTGTGCACTTATCAATGAACTTCTTATCCTTGAGCAAGTCAATCAGTGGCTTGGCGTGCTAGGGACACATATGGAATGGAGGTAGCTAATCTCACAGTCCAATGTATACTTCGCACATGCATGACTGACTTGGGATGATTCCAAAGGAAACAAAAACAATCTTTCTCGGATCCATGGCGGCAACTTACACCAAGTGCATGTGAATTAAAGAAAGTCACTTCTTTCCTCCGAACATATACCTCATGAATGGAACACGAAGGTAATGTTTACAAAAGTTTCCAATACTAGATGGATGTTCAACATAATCATGGAGAGGTTAAATATCTTGCTGATGGGCTCAACAACAACTCATCGGAATTTCCATATCACTGGACTTCCACCATCATGTGAACACGGTGGTAGTATTGGTCAGACCCGAAAGATATAATGGTGTATGCTCGAGGAACAACCACGAGTAAGACAACATTACGAATATCGTTGGTTCTGATTTGATTTGACGATAGCCCATACTCAATCAAAGGTTTGGGTAAGATAATAGATCCAATAATTGATCACAAGGACCAATTGATGAAGATATCATCTTTCTTCAACACACACACACAAAAAGATATCCCTTAACATGAACTAAGTCGGACAAGCTTTTATCTTCCAACTCTCCAAGTTGTTGTTTAGCTTATCCAACTAGCTCAGGGTATCCAACACGGATTCTTGGAGAAGGGGTGGTTTACAGGAATAAACCAACTTGATCACGAACTCAACATAGCGGTCAGGTGACAACCTGGTAATACTTCCGAGAAGATATACGGAAAATCATGAACCACCGATATGTTACTAAGATCAAGGACAATCCTGCTTTTCAGGGTAAGACGATATGATCAAATGAGCGAGGACTTGACAAAATCCTAACTCATCAATCGAAATGTGCACCAGGAAGATGGACAAGGTAGCACGATCAATCTTAGAATGATGATTCAAGAACCAACACGTTAAGAATGAGGTTATTGTCCATTTAACTACCAAGCAACAGAGTTGCTAGCAGTATTGATTTCACACACCACGATTCACTTGTCGGCATTCCGGTTACAATAACACAGGAACCGAGGAATGAACAATGATGGCAAGAAGTATCACTGTACCAAGAGTTCATAGGATGGTGTGCAATTCCTACAATAATCCCGATATAAAAGATGGTAATACTCCAAGGTAGAACAGAGCAAAAGCTGGATTGGCATTTTGATCTGTGGAGTACAATTGTTTTGACCCAATCCTAGATATGGATGAGGTACTGGAGTTTGTTTCTCCTAGTCATTCCGGAATAGAATGGCTTGACGGACCACAAGAGTAATAGGTATCGATGAACGATTGCACGCATACTCTTGACTATCAATTGATAAACATGGGTCAGAAGACAACTAAAGAGGGACAACTCAAAGGAACATACAATTTTCTGAGTTGTGGATGCATGGTTTAGCATGTCGAATGAAGTTCGACATATTTCTTCCGGATAACCCACGCAGAAAGGTAGAACTGGCAGAGCCACAATATATAATAGAGAACTCATCAAGAGCACTCTGGTTGTGATCGTTCAGTTCAACGAGGAACTTCTTCCATAAGTAGTTCATGGTATTTGGAAGAAGAAGATACCACGGACTTCAAGGACTATCGCAAAGGTTACTAATAACCTAAGGGAGCTAGCAATTACTATCAACATGAAGTAAGTAGGGTGAATCTCGGGTTCAAGAACCCAGGAATAGAATACCTACTAACTAGTTGGCATCACATGATGCTTACGAGAATGATGGCCAGAATCATCACACTGGGACACAAATCATGGCTGAATTACTAGATGATCCCCTAAGACACCTAGGGTCATAATAATAACTCCAACATAAAGGTCGAGGCAGTAGAGTACCTCAACTCAACAATTTGTGTGATTAACCTGGCCTAAAAAGACATTGAAACTAGAGGAAAAGGATTTTGCAAATGCATCAGACTGTTTAGAAACCTGGGATGACTCGGATAGCATAACGGCTGTAAATGCTCAGAAAAGATTTGAGACATTCACAAAAATGGTGGCATAACCACCCAGAAGCACAATATCAAGGTTTCGAGATCAATAGTTAACGTACAGAAGTAGTAGAAACTGAACTCAAGCTTAAATCCAACAATCTTATAAGTCTACGGATTAGTAACACGTCATCCTGATAGAAAGAAGAGATAGCCTAGTTCTTAATCCCCGTCGGAAAGATAAGATGACTCAGATCAGAAGGGCATAGGGTATAAGGAGTAAAAAGAGCCTTACGTTCCATCCCACAATCAATTCCCTTATATAACTAAAGAATTTCTAGACTCAACTTCGACCAGTTTGGCTTGGTAATCCTACAGGCAGTCAAGCTCTGATACCAACACTGTCAGGACCTCGACTCAATGCCACATCGATCTAGCATGTAACACCTCATATCACTTTGCGGCCTCACGCACGGTATTCCCACGGGTGTCACCTTACCTTTACCCGGGACCGTTTGCGCCTTTTGGCACACGTATATGACAGAGTCGCTAGCATCCATATGATAAGGAGCCCGGACTGACATGGCTAGTCGTAAACCCAAAGTGGCACAAACTTACAGGGACAGGCATCCATGACCCAGCATCGAACGTGTCGGTCATCAGCGAGTGAATCCAGGCTGTAGCACTGGGCTAGCAGGACTCCGGTGAACCGGGCTGTAGCGGGCTAACAGGACTCCGGTATTCATCGCGTGACACTTCCCCGAAGGGACAGACACAGGAACGAAGAAGGACACATGCCGGCCAGCCTAAGTGTTCCGGAGCAGTAGCAGGCTACCATGGCTCGGTGGAAACACTAGGAGACATTTCCCGGTAAGAGAGGCTACTAAAGATAAACAACTAGATAGTCAGATCCCACACATACCAAGCATTTCAATAACATACACACAATATGCTCGATATGTGCAATACAACATGGCATCACAAAATGACTCTACGACTCAAGTAGTTTATTCAATAGGCTCCGAGGAGCGAGATATTACAAACATGGGTCTCATGACCCAACAATCAGAGCATACAAGTCAAAGCACAAGCGGAAGCTTAACATGTCTGAGTACAGACAACTATAAATGAAAAAGGCTGAGAAGCCTGACTATCTACCAGATCCTGCCGAGGGCACAAGATCGTAGCTGAGGTAACAAGCTAAACGTCGAAGTCCACGTGGAACTACTAGTGAGACTGAAGTCTCTCTGCAAAAACATAAATTAAGCAACGTGAGTACAAATGTACCCAGCAAGACTTACATCAGATCTATCTACATATGCATCATTATCAACAAAAGGGTGGTGGAGTTTAACTGCAGCAAGCCAGCTTTGACTCGGTGGCTAACCTGAACTACGACTGCAAGTAACTCTTTTGAGGTGGCGCACACGAGTCCACATATTCACCATATCAATACACCACTATGGATCCGCTCCCGTCTCCCTACGAGAACGCCATCCATAGCACTCACGCTTATCTTGCGTATTTTAGAGTATCCACCTTCACTTTTCTATGAACTATGCAAGGGGTCCAAGTTTCCATATCCGAGGAATCCGGCTATTCGAATAGATAATGATAACCCTGCAGGGTGTACTTCTTCACACACGCTTTCGCCACTTATCGCCCTGTACACGTCATGTATCTCGGCAGCCTTCAAGCGGAAGCCGGGCGAGGGAGCCGGCCACGACCTGACTAACCGAACAAGTCTCTAGTCCAGGTTTATCGCCTATTCGGGTTCCATCCGCAAGGAGATCCGGCCGGGGTGTCGCTTACGGCCCCAAACGATGTGAGCAGGGTTCCCAAGCCCACCATCCGGGTGCCACTTGGTACACCGGGCCACTGTGCCTAGTCTGTCCCAAGCCCACCTGTACCCGGTGCCACTTGGTAGACTACTAACACTACCTACAAACACCAGAAACTAGTTGCAACTCCTGGACAGAGATCAAGTTGATTAATAAGTCGAGAGAGCTTGGAGCGCCCGGAGCCCAATGTGTGGTAGTAGCTGTTCATGGATCACAAACACAGAACTCAGTTCTTGAGGGCGGCTGCAATGAGACAACCCACCATGTACTCCTACATGGCCTCTCACCGCTACCTTTACCAAATCGTGTTCACACACTTAGCACTCAACAGTAGGACATGTTCACACACCTCTGATTCATCCCCGATGAATCAGACCTGACTCAACTCTAAGCAGTAGCGGGCATGACAAACAAACATGAATGAGTAGGCGCAACAGGGCTCAAACAACTCCTACTCATGCTAGTGGGTTTCATCTATTTACTGTGGAATGACAGGTCATGCAAAGGATAAAGGGGTTCAGCTACCGCAGCAAGTAACAGTTGAATCGTTGTTGTCCTAATGCAGTAATAGAGAGCAGGAGCGAGAGAGTGGGATTTTATCGGAATGAACAAGGGGGTTTTGCTTGCCTGGCACTTCTGAAGATAGCATTGAGTCTTCATCAGTGTCAACGATCACATCGCCGGTACACGTCTATCGAGAGGGGACAATGACCGGCAAACAAGGAAGAACACAATCAATGCAATGCGACAATATGATGCATGAATGTGACATGGCAATATGATGTGATTTGTGCTAATGCAACTAAAACCAGATTAAATGAAGTTGGTTTGAATCCAAGATTCAAATTCCAACTCCATATATGATTATTTAAATGCCCTTTATTTTTTTTGTCCAAAACAGAGGACAAACATTGTTCAAACATGCATGAAAATGGTACAGATGGATTCCTTGAATTTTTTTGATAATTTTTCATATATAAATTATTTAATTTGGAGTTACGGTTGAATTTCTATGAATTTTAGAAGTTTTGGACATTTTCTGAAAATAATAAATCATTTAAGATTTATTTAAATTCCAGGAAGGAATTATTGCGTCAGCATGACCTCATGCTGGACTCAGCAGGTCAACGGGCGCCGTCCAGGTCAAACTGACCTGTGGGCCCTGCGTGTCAGTGTCTGGACTAACTAACCTAATTAAAATTAACCCTAACTAACTTGGTTAGCCGGGCAGGGCCCGCATGTCAGTGAGTCAGTGGCTTAATTAGAATTAGTTATTAACTTAACCAAAAGTTAGCAGGGGACGGGCCCACACATCAGTGACCCAGGGGGGTCAAATCGCTGGTCAACCGGGGCTAATCCACCGGCGTCTAGCCGCCGGCAACGACCAGACGCGGCGGTGGCTCGCCGGAGTTGCGACAGAGACGACGGATCGACGCGCCAAGGGCACCAGGAGGTAGCCCGTGCCCGTGCGCACCTAGGGGGACCAACGGGAGGTGCAGGGGTGGCCGGGGTTCGCCGGAGTAGAGCCCGAGGCGGCGGCCGGAGCTCGGGGGTTCGCGGGACCGGCGCTGCGGTGCACGGGAGGATGAGTGGTTAGGTGCTTTGGGTTCCTAAGGTTGCGGTGAGCACGCTGGTGGGCTCGGGAGCGAGCTGCGGTGGCTGTGGCCACGGCCACGCCATGGCCGTTGGCGAGGAGCAATCGGCTCCGGTGAAAAGGGCGGCTAGAGTACGGGAACGAGCGCGAGGAGGAGGGGGAATGGAAGAGTAGCTCACAGCGGATCGGGTGGAGGCAACAGCGAGGCCGGGGAGGGGCTGGAGCTCGCGAATCCTCGAAAGTTCGCCGGCGGCTGAAGGTTGGGGGCGAGCTTGAGGGCGACGCTGCAGGGCTT